>NW_026623261.1:676366-697600 GCF_030028575.1 Malurus melanocephalus
AATAAAGCACTTGTATCTGTGCCTGTGATGAAATGCAGACAAGCCCCTTCTCAGCTGTATCAAATACTGCCTTCAGTCCTCCATCCCTAGGGATAAGGAATCATGGGGGCAGACTGAGAACTCCCTGGGCACTCTCTTCTCCCATGGGCTGAAAATCTGGCAGGTGCCAGCCCGAGAGTCTGGCTGCCTCTTCAAATAAAATGAACTTTTAACCTCTTGAGTTCAGATCTTAGTTTACTCACAGCTTTCTTAGACTTTTCCAAATCCCTTCATCTACTTTCAATTTGCCTGTATATTTAAACAAAACAAAACAACAGAAAAAAMMAAAAAARCCTACMAAAAAATCCCTAATACCCCCAAAAAACACCTCAACAACAAAACAACCAAACAAACAGAACAAAAAGAAAAACAAACAAAAACACTCCAAGAAAGAAGTCCACCAATCACTGATACCTTTATAATGCATCTCCTTAAGAAAGAGCAAGGGATACCTGGAACAAGAACATAGATGCAGAACACTGAGGCAGCAAATACATCTAAGTTTTCATACAGTAATTTATAATGATAACCAAAATGCCTTGCAGCAGAGTAATATCAATGCCTTGAAAAAGGTAGGAAATTATAATCAATTTCACTGATATGTTAACTGTATTTTACATGAAGCCTTTATTCTTTAATGAAACACAATTTTCCTGCTGAAACAATTTGCTTTTAGATCCAACTTCATACACAGAATGGAAGTAATTACAATYAAGTTTGTTCTCCAGCTTTCTAAAGCTGTTTCTAAAATTGGACCAATAAAATTGTGTGCTTGACAGACTATCTTTCTGTGGACCTTTTACAAAGGTTCCCATTAATGATGAAAAAAACCAGAAAAAAGGAAATAGAGAAGAAAGAGAGACCGAGAGAGAGAGAGAGAAAGAAAAGAAAGAAAGAAAGAAAGAAAGAAAGAAAGAAAGAAAGAAAGAAAGAAAGAAAGAAAGAAAGAAAGAAAGAAAGAAAGAAAGAAAGAAAGAAANAAAGAAAGAAAGAAAGAAAGAAAGAAAGAAAGAAAGAAAGAAAGAAAGAAAGAAAGAAAGAAAGAAAGAAAGAAAGAAAGAAAGAAAGAAAGAAAAATAGATTATGGGTTTGAAGGCATTTTAAAATGACAGCTAGTGTTTCAGTTCCAATAAAATGAGCAAATATCTTAAGTGCCACCAATTCATCATTAACTTGAAAGTCAGACAACAAGTCTGTCATTTAAGATAAATATTAAGGATGAAAAAATATTCAAGGTAACCATTATTAAACTAAATGTTCTGTTGATTTTTTTTTTTTACCAGCTGTTTAGACTAACCTGTGGTTTTTAATGCTCACATAAAGAGGAGTTATTAGTGCTCTTTCTTCTGGTAGTTTAGACATTAGGGAGGTAAGGAGTGTGAGATGCCAGTTTTCATTATAGYTCTGTTAAAGCGCTTTGCTGTCAGGAAAAGTCAAATTGTTTTGCTTCCCTTCTGAGGAAAATTGACAGTTGATAGGTGAAACTTCAGGAATAATTAGTGAAAGTAGCTATGTAAATTCCATTGGGGGAATCAATCTTTCACAAATATATTTAAATTAATACAGTGTCCTTTTCTTTGAACAGAGGCAGGGTGCAAAAAGATTCTTTTGGATTCCTTTAACAGCATGTAGAAATCTACATTGCCTCTTTAAAAATAAATTACAGCACACCCCACTCAAGAAATCACAAAGGGAGAGAGTGATATTTGAAATTAATTCAAAAATTTCTCCAACGTGCCTCCAGCTGTCAAAAATGCATTGAAGATATGCCAAACATATCTCAAAACACTTCTGTAATTTGAAGATATCTCAAGTAATTTTTTTCTCCCAGAATCTTTACTTCATTTTTAATGGACCCATACCTCTCCCTGAAACAGTGGAATGTCTTTTTATTTAGGTCCCTCCCATTCTTTTTCTTTTCCTACCAAAAAAAAAAAAAAAAATTAAAAAGTGAGCAAAGCCAACAATCCATAGAAACCAGATGCATAATGAAATCTGCAGAGGAGGTTTGCTTTGATTTTTTTTTTTTATCAGAGAGTAAAATTAATTAATTTATTTTTTAGGAAGAGTAAAAATTTGGTAATGTAGTGAGAGGACTCAGGCTGGACTTTGGGGATCAGGACCCAAGACCCTGGCTCTGCCATAGATTTACCATGCAGCCTTGGTTTTACTGTAAGTCCTCTGCTTTGAGTCTACCCAAGCAAAATGATACACCAAACTGAGTATGGAAGATAGAACCCAAATATTCTTAATATCTGCTTCGTTTTTGGAACACTGAGGGTGCCTGAATAGGTTTTATAGTGTGATGCCATGCACAGATCAATGAATATTTCCATTGGAAGAATGAGTTCACGTTCTGTGCAGTCAAATAAAAAGTGGTAACATTGGCTGAGGACGGCCTGGACAGCTCATTTTGTATAAAGTCATTGGCAGGTGCCTCTTTGTATTGGAACTCCTACTGTATTAAACATTTGCATTCTGCTTTATCTTCAAAATGCTTTATAAGCTCTTCATTATCAATCATCTTAATACATTTATGAAGACARGTAGCATTAATACCTGTCAATAGATGGGGGAATTTTCAGCTTGAGACTCCATCCTCTCAAGGCTATTTTTAGCTTTGAGTCTATACTAGTACAGAGTTTAGAAATCTCAGATAGTGTCCTTTTCTCTGTGGTTGAACAAAACATTGGCAGAGCTGCCTGCCTTTGCAGCGCTCGAACCTTTCAGGGGGTTGAGTGTTCAATACATACGTGGTGCTAACACTTTAAATGCATTTATTAAGACCATGATTCTAATCACACTTGCCAACAGCTGGGGASAGATTTCTGGAGATATATTTTCTATAATTTACTGGTGTATACAGAGCTATTACTCTTTGTTGAAGAAACTTTGGAAAATTCCATGTCAATATCCTTTGCAAGGCTGTAAGTTGAAATGCCGTTATCGGCAAGGTGTTTCTATGGGAAGCTGCAACCAGCTGAAAGCCATAACTCTTCCTTATTAAGAATCTACTCCAGCTTCTGTTAAAATCAATGAAAAGATCTTTCTGACTCCAGCAGGTACAGAATTGCTCAATAAAATGTAGAAAATACCCACGGGTTATTATTGTTCAGTATATAAAAAGCCAGCCAAAAACTTACTATTTTTCACAACGTAATGTGTGTACATGTACTTCAATTCTTTTAAAAGCACTGGGGGAACCTGGTTCTTCAATAGACTGTTCACTGGAGTCAAACACTGGCAAATAACCCCGTGGGCTCAGAAGCTTTTACTAGCAGCCTTTTGTTCATACCTGCTAAGCCATTTAAATTGCTTACGGAGAAAATGTCTAAGATCTCGCTGTCAAACTGTAAGGAAATGTCAAAGAACCCAAAATGTAGTTCCTGAAAATATAAAGGAAAGCTCACAATAAAATCACAGGGCATTAAAATGTGCCAAGATTTTAGAGCCAGGAGCCACCACAATTCACAAGAGTGACCACTTGCTTTGTGAAGGTGTTAGGATTTCCAACACAATCATTTTTAACCAAATCCAAAAACTTAGAGCAGAGCAAGATTATATTTTTAGAAAGGAAGATTTTAGCTTTATCTGAGGACTTCGACTTGATGGTGAAGCTGTAAAAAATTCTGTGTGTAATGATCCTTGCCTTTTAGCATGGCTCTTAATTTTAATTTCCGGCAGGATCTTTCTCGGCCTCTGTTTGCAGGTTTGAAAAGTCCTCTATCCAAATTGACTCATCCTAGGGAAAGTGTGGGCAGTGGCTGTCCATGGAAGACAGAATGTTAAAAAAAAGAAAAAAACAAAGCACCTTTCTAGGGTCAGTGAAATATTCCATGCAACAAGTGCTTTATATTTTGAGATAAAGTTAGAAGAAAGAGTTGCAGGTGCTGGAGGATAAGACACCTAAATGTTAACCTAACAAAGCCAGGTTTCTCTAGATAGAATGATTCCAGTGCTTAACTGATCACCTTTGGCTTTACTGGGCAATTAGTCCAATCCACCTATACATACTGAAGGGGCAGAAAAAGCTTCTACAYGAAGACCCAAACATCATCATGTTCTAACTCATGTTACAGCAGCTCTTGTTTCAGACAGGTCTTTAACCAATTCAGCCTCTACCTCTCTGGGACTAATCTAGGTATACATCTGTAGGGGTTAGATTTTTTTTCTCACGTTGGGGACAGTTTGTTCAAGCTGCTGAGACCATCATTTTACAACATGAGGACCATTGGAAGGGCATGGTTGTCAATTCAGTGTTGTGCCTCTTATGAAAGCTGAGTGATATTACCAGAACCAGTGTGGGTTAGGAGAGGAAGACCACAGCTCCTGAAAGTCTCTGCAGCTTCTTTTTGCGCTCAGTTCACCTCTGGACCAGTTAAATATAATACTGTTCACCTGAATTACGTATTGAGACAATAGACTCCTATAAATGAAGGGTGACACTGCAGCTGCTCACCCATAGGAACAACTGACTTCTCTCTTTATCAGAATTGCTCTTGATGGTGTCATAGAGTTCTTTATTTATTCAAGGCCTAAACATTCCAGGAGTCCATTTGTTCCCTTGGGAGATTATTTCACAGCTCAATGCACCTGTGACAGGGAGGATTCCCTGCAGTTTAGTCTGATTCTATTTTTAATGACAGGGGGGTTTCTACCTTTTTCCTGGGCAGGACCAGGTTAATTTTTTTTACAGTGGCCAGGAAGGGGCATGGCCAGGACRCTGAGGTTATTCTGTATTGACTCACATCATTGCTCAGGGAGGAGAAAAAGGACTCCTGCTTCCAAGGAGAAGGGGTCTCTTTTGATAAAAAAAAAACGTGGCGGGGGGACCATGCAGTATTGTTTATCATCACAGGCTCTGTGGTGAGCATTTTTTATATGTGAATCACTCTCTCTTTTCTATACTTTTATTATTAATATTATTGTTACTTTTCATTTTCTTAATCTCATTGCTGTTTCCAGTATATTGTTCTTATCTCAACCTGTGATCTTTGCCTTTTGTGCCTCCAATTGGAGGGCAGGAAGGGGAAGATTCATGTAGTTTTTTTAGTGGGAATACTGAATTGGAGAATGTAATTCCTAAATCATGACCACCTTACACTGGGGGGGGAAAAAAAATGTAGGTGTATCGAGTTTCTTGCAGTATCTTGAGTTTGATTTAAAAGATAGCATGACCATTTCAAGTGATCCTCACTCAAACCTGCCTCCCAGGTCCTGGTAGTTCTGAGTTTCCCTAAAGCATTTTCCTCTTTGGAATTACTGTTCTGTCAGCTGAAATATCAAATACATTTCCCTTATGTTTATAAGCTCAATAAATGGTGCATATCTTTCTGGAGACATAATGCCTAGTTTCATATTTACAGGATTGTTTTACTTTCCCTTCAACCAGATCAACTAATGACTGCATTTATCTAGGGAATGGTCTGAGCTAAAAAATATTGCAAACCTTCGCAGGTTCAGAACTGATTTTCTTTGAAAACTTGGAACATTTTATTGACCTTCTGAAAAACAATAATTAAACCCATCAGCAAGGTAGAAAAATATTCCTGGGTATAACTTCCAAAATTCTCTGTTTTGCCTATGTGTCCATCCTTCTGAATTAGCTGACCATTATTTTTCAGGCACTTCCCCTACRGGTGGCTCTTGGCCACCGTCTTGGGGAATAATCAGGACTTTTCCACTTGGGGAGACATGGGACCCTGTTTGTGGGAACCTTTCAGAGCAACTGGAGCTGCCAACACCGTTTCTGCACGAGGACTCGTGGTCTCTCAGGCTGTTGTAGGTTTTTGGTGTGTGACTTGACCTTCACCTCATGGCTGGCAGTAGAGACAGAGCAGCCAAGCTGATGCCACTGCAGGTTCACACAGGGCAGAGGCAACTCTGAGGTCCTGACAGGCTCTGAGTGAAGAATGTCATGGGATAAGGAGAGATTTGTGACCTCTGTTCCTTCAGCATGGGAAGAACAGGTTCAGATAGTGCCTCCTCTTAGCACAGACATTTTTCCAGCATCTTGTCCTAATCGTCAATAATGAAACTTGAACAAAACAAAAGCAATTTTTCTTGGTCAAGATCCTCCTAAGAATTTAGTCTGCTTTATGAAAACCTCCCCAAAGGGTCCCTTATTACCAGCAGTCCACAATGACAATGTGATGATCTCCCACTCTGAGATCAAGGATGGTTTGGAGATGGCAAATTATTTTCCTCTGTGCTTGGTACACATCAAACTAGAAAAAACTTCTGCAGAACATTTGGGAGAACATCCCATGGGTTCTCATTTATCAGGCTCTGTGTTAGCAGAGCTGGGGACTCCTCTGATAACCCATGACCAGTGGGTAGCATGCCCGATTTAAATTGCACTTTCAGACAGGTGCATTTGTAGTTTCTGCATTGCAGCTATGATTGGTTTTGTTAGGGTATGTGATAGAAGGCTGGTTTCTGCACGCAGAGAGAAGCACAGAGGAACAGCAGTGGCCAGAGGAACCCCAGAGGTATTTCTGGGGTATTTCCAGGCACGTTAGAGAGGTTCTGGGCCTCCAGAGCCGCTTGCATGCCCCAGTGACAGCAGGATCAGAGGCCACTGGGTGGGCTGTGCCTAAATTCAACTGCTGGAGGGATCCCCACATTTATTTATTTATAAATAAATATACGTGCATTTCCCACTAATGCATCAATCAGCCAGAAAGGAGAAGGGGATGAGGCCATTGGGGCTTGCTGTGGTTTCTGTCCAGGCTGATTTGTGTGTCTGGCAGTGTATTTTGGTGCACAGGGGCTGTTTATGTCTGAGTGTCTGTGCCTGTTGGGARCACAGGCTGCTGGTTGGCCATGGGAGCACAGAGTTGCAGCTGCYTTCTCCAGCAGGTTTTGTTCTGAATTCTTCTTGTGTGAAATCCATGTCTGTTTGTGCGTTTGCTTTGTTGGATTAAAGCAATTTTGAAAACATTTATTAATTTGTGTGCATGTTTGCCATTCATGCTAAATGTTCTTTTGTGGTGCTGTTCCTGGCAGTCTTACCAAAGTGAAGAGCCAAATGCAAGTGAATTGAGGAACTGTAGAAATGGCTCTAGGGGCTCTTTATCCATTGATGAAAACAATGTGTACAGGTAAAGGCCAGCTGCTGGCACTGGCACAATACCTGAMTGCTTTGGGAGCTGGTACCAAGAAAGTTGGCTTTGAATTACTGYAGTTGCACACATAATCTTCAAAAATACAAAGATGTCCCACTGAAATAACTGAAACCACTCACACATTTCACTGCTTTGTGTTTGTAAGAACCAGCTTTTTACGATATGGGTCCTTTGTTTACCRCTGAATACATGTGATTTCCCCAGCTCTCTCTCAATTCAATTGCTTTTGCTTGATTTCAAGTGTGTTTTCCTGGGAGAGGAGAATGAGTATTCCATTGTATTAAAGTAGTTGRTGAGTTGTTTGCTGTGTGTGTTCTCTGGTTTGGCTTTTACTAATATCTGTGACTCCTACATCCAAAGTCCTGTTATTCCTGTTTCCTGTGGCACCTGCAGCATTAATGACTGGCAATAGTGAACTCTGCACCTKCAGACTCCCCACTTATAAAACCTATTCCACATTCTCTAGAGAAATGTTTGTTAACAAGTAACAAACTTCTCAAACTCTGCAGAGAGCCTGGCACCTGAAAGGCCAGCACACCCACTCTAAGAACTTGAGAGTTTAATATGTTAAGTTTTTAATATGTGAGTAATATTGTCTCCTGCAAAATATTACATAAAGATGAAATGAAGCTAGCAAGCATTTTGAAAAGAAATAGTTGATCATCTTGCTCACTGATTTGGCACAATGTCATGCTTCCYACTTTCCCTGACCCCTCAGGGAGACAGGAGAGCAGTGTAAACATGAAATCACAGTAACTTCAGTTTTGCTTATGATCTGAGTCTGCAACTTATTTGCTATGGCCTTGCTCTTCAGAAGAGTCCTGCTGAAACAACAGCGCTTGATCAAGCTCAGAACGGCAGAGCTGGGGATTTGCCATCAGTGCAGTCTGATTGTCACCTGGTACTGGGCAGTAGACTCTTAAAATTCCTTCCCAGTTGCAGAATCTCAAAACCAAATTCCCACAAATCATTGGTGGCAATAAAAAATGTAGGCCATTTTGCATAACAACTCTGTGTTCAAATGGCCATTCACAGGATTAAGTAATTTGTATACTCTTTGTATGTCTTAAATCCAGCAAAAATATTTAAGGCAGCAAAATGGTTAATTTCTTTTCTTCAAAGGCTAGTTATGGTTTTGAGGTGAACTAACACCAAAATACTTTGCTGTGTTCCAAGAGAAGAAAAAAAAAATAACAAACCAACAAAGCCCCACCATTTTTTTTTCCACTTTAGACAGGGCTGATATTCAGTGTCTTCTTTTCACAGGGTCCACAACCATCACTGATGAAATGGAGTTTTGTAGCAGATCCCACTTCCCCCTCCAGAGCCCAGTTCCCACAATAATCTCCCACATGTCCCAGGCTGGCACAGCCCCTGGGTGACTGTGGGCACCATGGCYAGCTGATGGGGCCATCAGTGGCCTCACCCCACTCCAGCTGCACCCACAGGAGGAAGCAGCCACAGAGGGAAGGAAGCACAAGTACCTCCCMGTGCTGCTCCTCCCCTGTGCTGCGGAGCTCCCGAGCACAGCATGCACCAGGCTGAGAGTGTTGCTGCCTCGAGAGACTTTCACTGGTCTTTAGGTGCCAAASCCACATGCTGAATTGCTGCGGATCATGGCCTGTACCCTGGAGAAGTTCATTCATTCTCTGGATCTCAGAGCCCTTCCCAGGGTCATCCAAATCCAGTCAGGCATCTACTGTCCAGGTGAGCATCGAGTGCTTTCTGGTGGGGCTTTGCAAGCCTGTATTTGACAACAGGGACTCCTTCTGACTGGAATGTGGGGGAGGCAGAGGGAGGATGCTCATGGAGTTGTCTTCTTGCAKTTTCCCACCAGCTGAAGAATGAGGGTTTTATCAGTGGTTTTGGAAATGTCTTTGGTGCAGTGTGCATTTGGTCTTCCCACTGGCAGGGAAAAATAAAATGTAGTTAGTCCTCATCATATCCTGGGATGAGTACTGGAATAAGGCATGAGTTTGCTTTGCACTTAGAGAGGGACATCAATCCAGCAGCTTCAAATCACCCCAYGGAGTTTAATTGATTGAACCCAGTTTGCACTTCTGGGGCTGCCAGGGAGAGGTGCCTTCTGTCTCAGAAATAAAGAACAGGGAGTCTGGAAAGTGACTCTGAAGGACCATAAGGTTTTGCTGAAATTCGGTCCTGTATTTTAGGGTGCTTCAGGTGTGCAACGATGCAAAGGGGTTGGTATGAGCTGGACAGGAGCAACACAGGGGGGATATTTTACTGGGTTTTCCTGCTGCAGATTTTTTTATGGCATTTTTARTGCTCTGCTTGTGCACAAAACACACTGGAAATGTGGTAAATGGGCTTGCATTGGAGGGGGAAAAATCCTGCTCTTGGTTTGGGCATGGACTTTGTTCAGTAACAGTGAAGATATCATGTCAAGCCCATGTATCAGTCTAGAAAAGGAAAGTTACCTCCCATGCTACTGTGAGGGTAAAATTGGGGTCCACCTAATAAAATAGAGAGGGCTTCATGAAATGAGCTGAAATCTGCTTCTGCTTCAGCCAAATACCTACTTCAGGATCCACAATATCTATCTTTACATCAATCTAAAAATGTCCATGTTGTTCCATAGTCCATGCTGTTCCAAAAGGGAGGAGGTGGCCATGGAAAGTCTGATCAGCAATCAGAAGCTGCGGCCAGAGTGGGTGATTTTTCCCTCCATGACAACAGCACTTTGGGCTGGGAAAGGGCACACTGAATCTGTGATGGTAGAGTACTGCCCATGTGCTCCTGATTGCCCATCCTGGCTGCTCTGGAAACTGCTTATGAATAATACCAACACATAGAAAACTGTTCTGGGAAATAAACYTAGCTGAAATTACCAGAAACTTCCRAAAATACTCTTTTTCTCACCTTTGCTATGTGGCCTGTTCAAGTTTTATGTTTTAAACTAGTCTGACTGAAATAAGTTCTTTATAAGTGATGAAGGGTAGAATAAAAACTCAAAAGGGGAAGATCACCTCCTTAAGCTGAAGTAGCCATGTATTTGACTCTTTTCACACAGCTAGGAAGTAGAAGTGATGTGAAAACAAATTGTCTGCATATGTMGATGGAGGTGTGCATAAATATATATACATGCATATGTGTACACAAAATACTGTGAGATGTATGTGTATGTGTAAATACATATATAATTCTATGATAAAATGATGGTAGCCCAGCTGTCTGCAGGTTTCTGAGTTCCTGCTGCTMATGGATGGTCAAACTCATACCAGTACATTTTTGTAGCAAGGACATTTCAGTTTGTGCTTCCATTTACTGTCTAAACCCTTCCACATGAAGAGAAAAACAGAACAATGGCTCAGCCCACAGACCATTCTGCAGCAATTCCTCACATATGGAAGAAAAAGGCTATTACCTGATGACTAGCCTTGGGGGAGGTGGTAGAGACCTGGGAATATTTGCATTAAAAATTGACAGCCATTGTGCTGCTCTGATGCTTTTTTGGTCTTTCAGCAGCAACCACCTCTTCCTGTCCTCTTCTCCTGGTGGCTTCTCAGCTGTTCTCGTACGTGTTCCACCAGCACAGCAGCTGCAGCGCTGCCAGACGTGCATGAGTCTCTTGTTTATACAACAAGCAAGACTGATACATTCTACTTGGCTCCTCGCCCTCACAGCCAGCACATCCCAAGAATACTTGCAAGCACTGAGAAACACCAATGTCCTGTAGCAGGTTTTTCAGGGTTCCACTTCTTCCTTGCTTCAGAGGAAGCTCAAGACCTTCAGTGCCTGATAAATTTGCAGGATCTAGGGCTACGAAAGGTCTTCTCAGGCCAGCCTTTCTCTCCCTCCTTCCCTGAGCTCTCTGTCTGTGTCAGATCTCTCCTGAATATATTTCTCCCTTCTGCACCTGGCAGCTGGGGTGAGCACATTGTTCTGTGATTGCATCATGATTTATGTTCCATTTTCTGTTGCAAGGCTAGTTCTTCAAAGAGAGTCTGAAGTAACTCCTGTTATATTGCTGAACAGGAGAACGAAACACTTTGAGCACTCCACGTTTCCATTAGGACAACCACTCTTTAGTCCTTCCCCAGGCAGATCCCTCTGTCCYCGTAAGAACCTTTTTGATCTCTGCCACCCCACGGAGCACGCCAGCAATCACAGTGTGGGTAATGGCAGCTCTATCAGCAGGGAGCGTGGGTTTATTGCTGTGGCTGCAGGACCAAATCTGGCCGTTTGTGCACTGATTGTAATAGCTCCCAAAAGTCTACACTCAGCCTGGTCAGCTGAGTGGTTTTGTGGAATGGGGTTTTGCAGGAATCTGCAAYGATTCGCAGCACAACCTGCAGATAGTAAGGGAGAAGATCGATTGTTAAAGCATTGCATATGATTGTTTGAAACTGATCAATCACCAGGGATAATTAATTTTCCTGTGTAAGAATTTAAAATAGGGAGATGTTTTATATTTGTAAATGTTAATGTATGTTTCCCTCTCCATATTGCCCCCCGAAAAGGGCAAGGTTTCTTAATATCAGCTTAGCCAGGTACAAAGAATGGCTAACAGAGTAAATAATGACCTACTACATCCATTAGAGCTGTCACATCAAAGCTGTAGCAGCCAACCAAAGAAGGCTGCAGCAAGCTGTGTGATAATAAGACAACACAGTGTAATTGATTCACTGTTCTCTGGTGCTCTGTGTGCTGTGGGGATGGAACTCTCCATTTACTCTGTGTGGAAGCAGCGTTTTTCACACTCTGCACTTAGGTCTAATGATTTTACAAATACAGGARTTGCAAACTAGCCTTGCAGTTCTTGACAGATTTTCAGAACCTCTAGGAGCATTAGGAAAGTGTAACGCTTTGTGAGGATGGATATTTTCTACGTGGTGAGGTATTTTTATTAGAAGCTGCAAAGTCAAGCTCCAGGGAGAGAGTGGGAATTTGCTTGCCTTTGGCAAGGTAACTTCTCTGAAAGAATCCATTCTGCCTCTGTATCCATGTAACACCAAACACAATCTAGGTCTCTGTTTTCAGACCCAAGCCTGCCTGCTACTGTTCCCAGTGGAGAGGAAGCAGAAAACATATGCTGTGTGCGCATTATTCTACCATTAGTCTCTCTGCTGGCCTATAAAAAATTATGTTCCTGCTGAGATTAAGGGAACGTGATGTATTTAACTGTGCCTCCCCAAACTGCAAATGGACATGACTTTATAGACCCTGCTTCCATTCGGAATATTTTCAGCTATAAACACTATGGGCAAGTGAACTTTTGCTGTTGGTAGTGAATACTATGATCTAGACATCTTTCTGAGGGATTTGTGTTCCTGTTCACATCTCTGTTCCTGGCATGAAGAAAAGCATTTTTCTTGAATGATAACAGTGATTTTCAGGCTACACCTGGACTCCAGGGTTGGTTGAAGGCTTGCCAGTTTGCCTCTAGGCAGGATAGTCAAKGTTTGAGGATCTTGTTCACACTCCCATGCTCCTATTCCCCTTTCCCTCCAGCTGTGTGTGGCTGCACAGTCAGAGWCCCAACCAGCAGCAATCTTTCTGACACTTTGCAGAATCAGAAATRTTGGGTGTTGGTAACAGCCCTGGGTTCTTCTGAAATAATTTCAAAATAATTTTCACCATCATTTTCAAAAGACCATACAGAAATAGAAAAATTATTGTCATCCCTGGTTTGAAAACAGAAGCAGAGGTGAAAGGAGATACTAGCTCTGGAGATGGTAGTTCTGGAAATGCCAGGGATGCCTCTCCAGGCAGTTGCTTTTGACTCTGCAGTCATGATGTCCTTGCTACAGAAACCAGACTGTGCTGTTGAATCTCTGAAGGGAATAGGAAGGGTGATTATAAAATGAAAGCAAGTCTGCCAGATACAAATAACTTGATAATCAGCACTGATTAGAAAGGAACTAYAGTGCAGACTGAAGTACATGACAATTTAATAGCTCATTAAAATACGTTATTAAAAAATAAATTACTGAAACTCCTCTGGGAATGGATTTGATTGATCAAATATCTTTCTTTGAACATTTTAGTAAATATTGATACTTAGCAAGGTAAGTACAGTCTGACCACTGATTTTTACAGATAGCATGCAAGTGTGGGCTTTCATCTTTATGTTGCAAAAATTATGTCTGTTTTAATACTGATATAATTATTTTATGGGTAATTGAATTTAATATTTTGCAGGCTTAATTTAACCAGTGGCAGAACAGTAAAAACTGTCAAACTTTAATTGTGAAAAATGTAGAGCTGCCCAAGGCATCTATTTTGTTTGTGTTTCTTGTCATTAACCTACTCACAGTATTCCCATTCTTGCCCCACCTAAACATGCACATCAGTAATGGTGTTCCCCCATTTCCTCAGGGGCTGGGACTTGCCAGAATTCAGCTCTGCTCTGCAGTTCAGTTGTTTGAAAACAACATCTGTGTGGTGTAATTGCAGTTCCAGGACATCCCCTTCTTAGAGCAGATCTGTGAAACACGTTAGGAAAATCTGTGCTCCTTCTGTGAGGAGAAGGGATCCCTAAGCCAGCAGCCTCCCCCTCTGCAGGCTGGGTGTGCAGTCAAAYAGCAGGCTTTCCTGGGATTCAGGAAAGTTCCCAGTCTATGCAGGGAGAAAATATTGGGAAGAGGAAACTGTGGGGTCACACGTGCATCCTTGGTTAATGTCCTTCCAGACCCAAGACACCCTAAGATTCTTTGTATTGACAGGTGGGGATTCCTCCTCTGGGCACAAGTTTGGTGCTCACTGACAGTTGCATGAGAGGCAATGCCAAACAAAATCTTTGGGGGAATAGTTCCATTTCAAACCTCACTTCGGGGAACTGTGAACAACCTGATTCGTGGTTCCTCTTGCTGGYTGTTTATCCACAGTGGCTTGCTGTCTCTGCAGTTTCAATTTCATTCTCTCTGCTTCTGTGACTGGGAAATGGCATCTTCCCAGCATGCAAGAATTTCAGGGAAGTGATGGGTTCTGCTGGCCATCAGCAGAGTTCAGAAAGTCTCGTTAACCCTGTTACTGTAACTCAGCAAACTGAACAGAAAAGGAATCCTTGTCTATCAAGTCTCAGCTGCCYCAAGTTCTAATTTATACAAGAAATATCCCTCAATACTAAGAGTTAGAAAATTATCACGTAAGGTAGAATTTTTTTACTGTTTCTAAGCCAAGCTAGAAGGGAGCAAATCCTGCTCCCTTGTCAAGTGTGATAAGCTGATGAGCTGATGAAGGCTAGGGTATGCAGTCTGTAATAAGTATGAATAAAACAAGCAACCTGCCACTTCAGGATTAATAAAACTACTTTTTCTTACAAAAAGCAACRTGTAATTTAAACAGAGGCCAAGCACAGGCTGCTTTGATGAAGATAATTAGGGCTGTATTTCTTAGAGGTGAAATATCATTAAAAATGATCTGTGCATTTACTGGGTGGACTCTTGGTGGAGCGCATGCCGAGGGAGAACTGTACATGGAATTGGTGAAACTTGYGGTACAGTGTTTGCTTACTAAATTATGTCTTTGTTTTTTCAAAGTYATAGAAGCCAAACCCCTCAAAAAATGGAAGGGTGTTTTGCTTTGAATTCAGCTGTTTCTGCTCCTCTTGATTGAACAAGTAGGAGCAAGAGCATTAAGCACAGCCAGAGTAATAGATAGTTTGGGCTCTCTTTTGTGGTCAGTAGTTGCAGCATGCTGGTAAATTTTCTCTATTAATACAAACCACTGAAACTCTCCTGCACTTGTTCAAACTGCTTCAAAAGCCTGTTTTATTCTAAACAAGAAAGAAAATGTTCTTCAGYTAATGCAATGTGAGAACAAACCCTGACTTTTATGGGTCAAATATTGCTCATTTTATTCATACTGCTGCCCTCAATGGGGTGACTCATCCAGACACAGTGAGAAAAATCTGACCTGGGTAGCTGGCACTCAGGGTGAAGCTGATTGGAGGATCTCCTTTGAGGAGATTTTCTTTCTGTGAYGTTACATTCAGTTTTGGGCACAGGATTCCACTGTGGATGGCACAGGAGGTAGGCAGAATACYCAAATTGCCTGCTTTGTCTCAATGCAGGGATCAATTGCTTATCTTGGCTTACTAAATGCACTGGGTTCCTGTAGCAGAGCTGCACAGCTTTCACTGCACTTGGGATCTAGAGATGTCAGGAGGATGTCTGCAGCAGGAAGGGCCCTGTTTCCCTTTCCCATGAACCTATAAAAAGCCTGTAATWGTTCCAAGACARTTTYCAYAAACTCAGGCTCTGGAAAGATGAASGGACAACTGTGTTGAATTTCATAGGAGGGAAGATCCTGGCATAAATGTCCCACAATAAATAACCCCATGACCACACAGTCTTTCTGAGTCACAGGGCTTTTGTGACATTTTTTTTTTCTTCAAGTACCTGATGATCTGTTCATGAAGGAACGTGGGATTTGTCCAGGTCTGCTGTTTCTGGTTAGCTCCCTTGGACATGCAGTGATGGCACAAGGGGCATCATGCTGTGATCTCAGTAGGGGAAGGTGCTTGCCCATGTTTCCAGTTCTAGACCTGTAAAATGTTCAACACTCTGACCTGATCGTGCATCTTAATCTGAGTAGCCTTCCTAAACCTAGTCCAACAAAACATAGTTTTTCTWTTGAACATATATGTGAATAARCATACTTTAAKTCAAAKTAATTAATGCTGTAAAGAAAATTARGAAAACTAAACAAATCATGAACAGCTATAAGACTTATTAATGCTGTTCAAAATCAGGTTTGGGCATTCTCTTGACTGAGAATTCACTCTTCACAATTCTGATTCATTTGGGTAAACCCAAAGAAAAGGTCAGAGGTGTTTTATTGGGAGCTGTGGTTTCACTTCCTCTTTGCATTGTAGTGGGTGCTGCATGCACAAAGCTCTGCTGCCACATGCAGTGCATGAGCGTMTGCATAGAAGAGAATCAGAAGAATTAATTTATTTTTAAAAAGGCCATAAACCTATCAGGTAAGGAATAAATCAGAAACTGCAGAAGTAATTTTTTAAAGAAGTCCATTATGATTGAAATGGCTTAAAGCACTTGACATTTAAAGTTTGACTTTATATGGCAAAAGATAAATCTTACAGCTTTTGCTTTTTGATGGATTCATGCTGGCAAAAATCAGACCCCTCACAGCCTAAGTAGGTATGATCTGATAAGATGCATCTATGCATAAGATTGGATAGAGCCTTTTGGAGGATTGGTATCCCAAACTGATCAAACATAAAATTTTTTGTTGCTTAGGACACGTTAATGAGAGAGGAGTTTTTAGAAAGCCCAAAAATTTGCTCTGTCACTTGACAAAGGATCTTCCACATAAATTCACAGCACCTGCAAGACCACTGCTATCCCTGGGCATGTGGAGCCCTCTGTGGGCATTGGGGAGCTGGGCTCACCCTCTCTTGGTGGGGGCACCTTCTGGGTGTAGGAAGGGAGGGGTGAATAAAAGAGGGGTTAGAGACAGAAATTGGGTCATTCTTCCTTCTTTGTCTGCCACTGTGCACACGTTTCCAGTCTCTTCCCTACAAGAGGTTAGATTATTTGAGTTTAGTGGGGAAAATCCAGCATCTTTGGTGCTCAGGAAGTATTTGACTGGGAAAAGAAACGAACACCTGAATGTCTCACCATCAGAAATTGTTTGCTTTTCCCTCTGCTTAATCAGTATAAAATGAGGTAAATTATTAAGCAAAATTCTCCTCCCCACAACTTTAAAATAGATCTCTCTTATTGCCAAAGAGCATAAACTCTGAACAATTGGCTAGCCCTCAAATAATGCCCATAAAGAATTATATCTTTTTTATTGACACTAATTATAGATCCATTATGCCCTTCATATTACTTTGAGAGCCTGCAGCAGCCTTAATAAAACTGTGATTTCASCTGAGCTGTCTTGTAGGGGAAAATGGGCTATTGTAATTCTGGCTGAATGGCTGCACCAGGGGATGGAGCCTTGACGTGAAAGCAGAACCATTTCAGCAACCCCTGAAACAGAGTCACCTCTGACAGGGAACACAGCACCCATATGGGCAACCGATGACAGCTTAATGGGGGGAAAGGAGCCCTGGGAAAAGGACATTGGGACAAAGTTCTACTTTCAGGAGATGTAGGGAGATCTTTCATCTCCCTGCTAAGCAGCCAGGTTCTTTGGATCTCCTTTCAAAGACCGCTCAGCCTGCCAGCTGCAATGAATTCAGTGAGTGTTACTGAGACATGAAAGGGAGAATGTTTTCCTTCAAGGATGCAAGCTCATGGGAGTAGGGAGTCAATGCCTGGTGTTTGGCCTCCAAAGTAATTTCGGGTTTTTTTTTTAGGATAAAAAAGCTTGGTCTTTGTTTTTTTTTTAAAAAAATAAGAAAAAAGAAAAAAAGAATGGGGATACTTGGAACTGTTCAGCAGCACCCTGTGAGACTGGGAGTCAGCCAGCCTGGGCTTGAGCTTCACCCCTGCTGAATAATCCTCTGTGCCACCTTAGGCAAGTCCTTTGTCTCGTTTGCATCGCTCTGCCTTGCCCTCCACGCYGAAGTGCCCGGAGGCTTTTGGCAGAAGGGAGCTCCATCCCGGTGATGTTTTGCTGCTGTTCGCTCCCCAGCCTGACTCGGAGCCGCTCTTTCCATCAGCGCCACTGAAGCGTTCACTCCGAGCAGCCACCGAATGGAGCTCGAAGCTGCCGGGAAGAAAAGGAAACATACTACTGAGATATTTCATTGTTCCACCTCGTAGTATGAAATATTTCTCTCGGTGGTACTGTCACATGCCCTGGCATGAGGAATTACCTCCTCCATCTCAGGCATTCACTTCTATTCACATTCTGTTTTTATTTCATATTGCTGTTTTTAATACAAAAATGCTCTTCTTCTACCTATAATGAGAAATAAATCAAATAAAGGTTTATGTTAGGGAGGATGGTGGTGTGGCTGCTTAACATTTTAAGAAAGATGGGGGGAAAAGATATTGAACCAATTGCGGTTCTCTCTTTGATCAGATCACAGTGGTTGCTAACACAGATTGTCAAACTAGAGATGAGCTTATGAAAAGATATAAATGTGTTTTTTATTGAACAAAGTAACATTCCAGAAAAGGTGGTTTCAAAGGCAACAAGCTCCTTAATTACAGCCTGYAGGGGCATTGTTTGATCACTGTAAATAAGCTGCTTTATTCTGGGTTCTGCTAAAATGTTGATTTGGGTTTTTTTTTTGCATTGTATTGCACATATCTTTCTCAAATCAAAAGATTCTGCTCTCAAGGTTACTTGATKTACATTTTCAAAGCATTACATTTTCTTTGTGACTTGGGTGGGAAAAACAAAGTTATTGTTATGCAACAACAAATAAATGAAAAAAGTGCATTTTAATTTTAATTTTAATTTTGTTTTCCTGTATATTGTGTGAGGGGGCTCACATCACACAGCTGAAGCAAAATCTCTCAGGGTCACACTGGAACAAAGTGGGATTTTTCAAAATGTTTTAAGATTAATTATCATGGTTTTTAAAGGAAAAAGAACTTTTATTATCCTTTTTGAAAGCCATGCAGTTTCCCTGGCTCCCTTTTATCAGCACAAATATTTGCTGCAAATGCCTAGGTAACATTTTTCTTGTCTGAATGTAATCTTCATTGTATTATTCCAGGAAAACTGCCAAGCAAGGGCTAAAATCAGAGCCAAAGCAATCTAGTTGCAGACAAATATGTAATTAAAATCAATACTGTATGTGCAATTTCACCCCCAAAAATGTGGCTGACAGATTTTAATTTTTAATTTCATTTTTTTAATCCTAGTATCGAGAAAAATGAGGCTTCTGCAATCATGGTCTCAGTCTCTTAGCCATAACCCACCCAACATCTCACCCTCATAATCTTTCAACCTCTTGGCCTGTTTCAAATAAATCTGGTAATATATGTTTTACTATTGATAAGCTGTTGAAAGTTGGTCTGTGACTACTTAAATTGGATGGTGGTGCCTTACCTCCATGATTCCATGGTTATATGATCTATTTATCCAACTTCTCTTCTGCAAATGAAAAGTACCATCCTGTGGTTTTCACAGGTAGTATTACAARGTGTTTTGTTTGCCAGTGTATCCATATTTATTTCTTTGATGGTAGGACAACGAGCTCCCTTGATTTCAATTTTCTTGGGKTTTTTTGGGGCACCACTGTGCTGCCAATAGTGGTAATAGTGGTTCAATAATAACCAATAGTGGTAATAATGGTTCAATAATAACACTTTTTTGAGAGCTTTGGCCCCTTAACTGCTCCATTTAGTGGATGAGGGAAAGACTGTGGATGTTGATGGCTTGGACTTGAATAAATCCTTTGGCACTGTCTCCCACAGCATTCTCTTGGAAAAGTTGGCAGCCCACAGCTGGAACAGGTGTGYTTATCACTGGATATAAAACTGGCTGGGTGGCTGAGCCCAGAGAGTGGTGAGGAACGAAGGACCAGAAAGACCTTGAGGTGCTGGAGCTTGCCCAGAGAAGCTGGTGTTCACAACAGAGTTGGTGAAGGTTATTGAGCATAAATCCTATGAGAAGCAGCTGAGGGAGCTGGGGAATTTTAGCCTGGAGGAAAGGAGGCTAAGGGGAGACCTTATCACTCTCTATAACTACCTGAAAGGAGGTTAAGGGGAGACCTTATCACTTTCTATAACTACCTGAAAGGAGGTTGTGGTGATGTGAGAGTTGTTCTCTTCCCCCAGGCAACYAGTGAYGTAAACAGGGAAAACGGCCCCAARTAATAYSAGGGGAGGCTCATCTCAAATATTGGGAAAAAATCTTCACTGAAAGAGTGGTTAAGCATTGGAACAGGCTGCCTAGGGARRTGGTGGAGCCACTATCCCTGGAGGTATTAAAAATGGGAGTAGCATGGCACTCATGATATGTACTAGCAGCAGCCAGCCTCCCGATGGGAGCTGCAGCAATATCCATAGAGACAGCCCAGTTAGTCTGTGTTGGATTGCTCAGGGACTGAAGGAGAGSAAACAACCCTGCACTATTTTTACAATAAGAAAACCAGATTGTTCCTTTTTAGTCAAAGGGCAGCACATCAGCTCTCTTGATCTGCTCAGTGTTGTTGAAAGCGTGCTTAAACAGCGTCTCTTCACCTGGCCCTGACTGATATTTTTGTGGCACTATAGTCCAGAACGTCTCTGAGTGAATCACTATCCTTGTGTGCATCAGAAAGTCTACTTGAAGACTAAGTACAGCCAAGCCCTTGAGCCTGTGTAGGGTCCTCAGTAAGGTAAACCAAGGGATGTCCCACCCAGCCTGCCAAAAGCATCTTCCACGTTATTTTACTTATTTTTTTTTTTTTTTAAACCGAGGTTCTGTCTTCAGAGGATTAAAAAATGACAACATCTTCAGGGAAGCTGAGGACTTTCTGGTGTCCATCTCAATTGCTGAGAGTATTACACAAGCAACAAAAATGTTTGTCTGGTCACGTACTCGCAACAGAGCACACATAACCAGTGGCTCAGTGTTAGTCTCAGTCATCCTCCTGTTGTTTTGTGGTACTCTCTTGAGGCTTTGGRTTTAGGCTAAAACAAGAGTAAGTTATGCTCAGGCTGGGCTCCCAGTGACTTTTGTTGGGGTCAAGGTGATATTCAAGTGTTTGTCTCTTGCAAGTGCTGCAGCGGAATTGTTAAATAGATCCCAGACTCAGTAGGAGATTCTTATCAGCCCAGGCTATGTTCAGGACTGGAATTGGTCTCGAATGAACATTTGGAATATCAGTCAGCTAATAGCTGGGGTTTTTTTGGTATGACACCTGGGCTGAAAAAACCTCAAACTATTGGGGTTTTTCTTTTTTCTTTTAAAAAATAGTGGGTTTTGTTTTTTCTTTAAAAAATATTTTTCCTTTAAAAACGAGTGGTTTTTAATTTTCCTTTTCTCCCCACCATCCCCATCAACTACAAGGAGAGCTGTGGAGTAAAAGTGTTGCTCTCCAAGGGAAGGGAGTTCTGCAGGCAATGACAATATTTCAGTACAGGCTTTCTCAATTATTGATTTCAGCTATGTAGCCAAAGGTCAGGTTTTAAATATCTCTCATTGCCTGGTACCATTCTGCTTACCTAGGTTTAAAAAATAAAAATAAAAA
>NW_026623261.1:697653-711112 GCF_030028575.1 Malurus melanocephalus
GGCTTAGAGCAATTGTGTGAAGGAAAATCTGTCTTCTCAGAGGAGATAAAGCAAAGGGCAAAATTAACCCTAAGAACCCTTTGGGGAAGGGAAAAATAGAAATGAGAAAAAAGGTATTTTAAGCAGCAGAACAATATTAGTAGGAGAGCAAATGAATACACTCACAGATGCATCGGGAGTGGAAATGAGAACAATGCTTCTCACCACAAGGGAAATGAAACTTTGAGATGAGATTTCAGAAAGGGCACATCCACATCACTTCAGGACAGATCTTGGTAAGTTCTTTAGAGGAAATGCAGAGAAGAATGGAAGCTATTATTAAAGGTGACACTTCTGATGTTCTATGTTCAATGCAATTCTATCTGCAAATGGAACACCATGTGTACCATGCCTTTACATGACCTCCTGCCCCAAAGTTCCTGCTAATCTCCTGCACAGTCCAGGAAGAATCTTCCTTCTTCTGCAAAACTGGGCTTTTGGGCTTTTTGGCTTTCTTCTTCTCCCTGTGCACCTACTCCTGAAACAGTAAAGGTTGACCACAACTAAAATGGAGAAGGGAGGGTTAATTTTGGCAGGACAACATGCAGTTCTAGGTTTTGCTGAGGAAGTGCTGAAATGCTTGGCTGAATTGCCTGGTTCCTATTCTCAAAGTTCTGAACATCACAGACAAAAAGGGAATTTTTGCTGGCAGRTCAGGATCAGTATGCTCACTTCAACACGGGACAGGGATTGTCATTGTTAATTTGCCAATTTTCCARTTTCTTGTATTTTCTTTGGGTCTGCTGTTACTACAGGAAGCTCAAATGCTGGTTGAACTTTGATGTCTCCTGYCCTATCTCTGGGCACCTTCTAGGGTCTGTGGGTTTTTATCTCCTGCTGTATTTTGTTGTTTCCTGTGGGATATGCTATGCCCTGTGCTGTGCAGAGGCACCTGAAGTGCCTGAGCTCCTCTGCCTGCTTGATTCAGGAGACAGCTCCTCACAACCCAGGTAATCCTATGCTCAACTTCATCCTATTTTGGTCTAATAATCTGGAAATGTAAGTTCTTCAGACCTTGTTCTCTTTACATGCATCTAAGAACAGCGTACACACAGAGCTGATAGAGAAGTCACTGAAGTCACAAGATGGTTTTTCTTATGACCCTGAGGAAGTAAATTAAAATTGGATTAATTATCACAAGTATTATTTCATATAGTTTAAGTACWATTTCTGTTTTCACTCAAGGAGGTAAAGACACTTGACAGTGAGAAAAAGCCAAATAATGCTTTTCTTTCCTTTTGTATTTCTTTTCAGGATCCGTCTATGAGATGTTTGGAAATGAATGTTCCCTGTCAACAGGAGAAGTCATTAAAGTTATTGGCTTCAAAATTAATAAGCTTATAGCAAGTATCTGGGAGAATAATGAAGTCAGCCAGTTTTCAGCCAAAGTGGAATTACCACTAAATTTTCCTGGTACAGTATTTCATGCATACGTGTTTTTTTTGGAATTATAGCCCTGAGTAATCGCCTTTGTTCATTTTATTGATTTGCTGTCTTGATTGATATTTGAGGTTACAACTCAGCTGTCAAGAATASAGTTTTATCAGATGATACAAGACATAGTCAACTAATTTTTAAAATTCAACTCTTATAGTCATTTCTCAAACCTGGACAAAAGATATTAATATTATAAAGTTTTGTAGTAATGCTTTCTACACTTGGGGTCACTAGGTGTAAGAATTACAACAAAAATCTTCTTTTCATTTATTTRTGACCTTGTCAAACCTTGTCTGAACTGAAATCTTCCTTGTTGTGTACTCAAACTATAATTTATTTACCATTACTACATCAACGTTTTATTATTTTAGGTATAAAATATTTTCAATGCTCTGCTTTGCATTCTGCTTTTATTTTAATGATTTATCTTAACTATGGTGGCCGGAATGGCTTCTCTATATGTGGAAACAGGATCAGAGGGGAATGGATGTGTTTTACTGTTTTAAAAAACACTTTAACTCTTCTATAGAGAAATCCAAATCTATTCATACTTTGGAGGATGGACTTGAAATTTGGCATGTGGTACTCACTGGTTATTTGAACCATATCTACCTCTCTTCATGTTGCCTTGTTAAGGAGAGCTGGCCAAGTACTGAACCYAGCACTGGTTCATCACATGTCATATTTATTAATTTTTGAAATCTGCTATCAGTTCCTCTACTGTTAGGGCCTAGCAAGTGTGRAACAGGGAAGTGAATGGATCAGAGGGAAAAGCACGTATCCCATGTGTGTATCCCATGTGCAGGAAGTGAAGGAGGCAAACTGTCAGGAAAATGATAGAAAAAGTTTGTACCTCAGAGCAGGACAGAAGGATGAAGAATTTCCATGCAAAGATTGGGGACTGGAGACAGGTGCACATGGCTTCAGCAGCAGAGGAAGGTCCCATCCATCCACAAATATCTAAGTAGGGCATTTGCTCTGCTGAGAGTCTTGCAGGCAGCAGAGGTAATGGGAGCTCCTCGGGGAAAGGAGATGAGCAGGCTGGAAAACAGCATGAGGAGGGCAGTGGGAGTGGGAGGGAGTCTGGGAGAGAGGGTATGGGACACCTTCAGACAGGAAACACTAGTACAGAGCACACACAGGACACAAGAGTCTGAGATTGTGCCCAGGACTCATTCTGGCTGTCAGTCTAGTGAGTGCACTGAATGAGACTACAGTTTTGTAGGGAAAAAAAAAGTAAGTATTTAATTAGCGCTGTATTGTATTGCAAGCACATGGGAAATTAAATTGATGCTGCATGGGGAACATAATATGAGTGTTTTCTAGTGTTTGAGTGCTTGACTTAATAACCTCATTGATGCTCCTCTAAAGTCTTGCTGAGCATGTGAGAGTGCCTGCACGTGCATGGATAGGGTTTGGGTTATGCCAGTATTCGAGCTGGGATGTGTTTTCTCTGCAGAGGGAGACAAGACACACTTCTTGAAGCAAATAAAACGTAAAAGTCCATGGGAATTAAATGGTTCATTTGAATTCTACAGGAAAAGGTGTTCTGYCATGCCTTTATTTGTCATCTGTAAAATACAGGATTCTCTTTGAAATACTTGTGTATTTATAACTTCCCCCCCAGCATATCCTCATTTCACTTTCACACATTTCAAAGACCTTTTCATTATCTGTGGCTATCTAGAGATATTGAAATACAAGTCTCCTGTGAACTCTCAAGATACTTGGTATTTTTCTTGAAATCCAAGTTTCTCTGATATTATTAGAATTTCTTCTGTCTCTAAAATACATGTACCAATAGAAGGTCATACTCTAAATCTTGATTGGCATATAAGGTTGAACATTTGAATCCTAAAATATCCAACACAACAGGGGGATATAAGTAATCTTAAATTTATTCATGTTAAAATTTCTGATTTTTAAAGCAGAATGACTYGTGATTTTGAATGCCTGAACCTGGTGAATCGGGATTTATTTGCATTCAAGTGATCAGTTTCACAACTTGGCATTTGGATGCCATTGCCCTACTGAGCGAGTTTTCAAATTCGATCTAATCACTACAATTTTCATGCATAGTTATGAACTCTCCCAACCAGTGTTCTAGAAAACTGGGTTATTTCACTTGAAAAATAAATTCAGAGTTCATTTTACTGAAATTTATCATTATTATCCTCCACATGACAGGTATTACTGAACAGCAGCACTGAAGAGGGGCATAATGACACTTCTTATTAGCCCAACAGGGAGCACCTCTCTCCTGTTTTTCTCTGTATATGCACTCTTAAGCATTCAAGAGCTATTTRGTGAGACGTAAATTTGTCATTTCTCTAATTTAGTTCTTAGCTGAAGAAYGATTCTGCTCCACAGAGTCAAGATTTCCCAGTCTCTCGCTCTTTCTTGACCCTTTTCTTTTTCATTTTTATTACGTACACATGCTAAACTCTAACTGAAACATTATACATGAAACATGGCCGAATTGCAGGTGAACTTTTTCATGCTGCCTCTGACTTAATAAAATAAAAGCATTCACAGGCCTCTAGGAGGCTGACCCTGTATTTACATTGTATGTACACTGCTCTCTTGCCAGTGCTGGTGTGAAGAAATCTTTTTCTTTGATACTCTTTTCCATTTCTTTTGCCATGGTGTTCTAGTTTTACTCAGTCCGATTTTTTGGTGGTGGGGGGATGGGACCAAGAAACCAAAGATGGCTCCTGTGAGGAAGTTCTAGAAAGCTTTCTCCTTCTTCTCCAGCAAAAGGAGCCCTGCCTCCTGTGTTTTAGAGCCAATCCATTGTGGCTCTGTGGTTGATGGGCAGGCTGCCCATCAGGCCTGGGCCAATTGCACAGGTTGGTTACACCTCTGTAATGACGTATTGTCTTGTACTTAAGAAAAATTCAAAACAAGATAGGGGCGGCCGCCATGTAGCTTTTAGATTGTTAGTATTTAGTTTTAGTATCATGCACTGGGAAAAAACAGAGCAGGAGGGTGAGGAGATGTAAGAAGAAAAATGGAGACCCAAGATCATAGTAAGGAGAAGATGGGATGGGATGGGTTGCTGTGCTGTTGCTGTGGTGCTCGAACATGGAGAAAACAAACTGTTCTCAAAAGGACTATTTCTTCAATGAGAGACCTGTATAGAAAAGAGAGTGACCTTGCTCTGAGAAAAAAAACTAGCCTTTGAGGACTGGACTGAACTGATCAGGAGCCAAAAAGAGGGAAGAGACTTTGCGTCCCCCTCTCGTCTGAAGCAAGTTGACGCTTTGAAGAAATTGTGTTCTACGGGGCAAGAGGTGCTTCCACCCCATGTCTGAAGCAAGTGGATGCTTAGAAGAAGCTGTGTTCTGCCAGGAGATTTGTGATAGTGGCCTTACGCTGCCAAAATAACATAGTCAGCCTTAGAGAACATTTTTTCTTTTCTCCCACGAGGTAAAGAAAAGAATCCCTTGCCATCAGCAGTTATACGCTGACTGTTTCTTGGGAAAAGAACTTCCATAGTTTGGAGCTGTAAGAACTCTCCTCCTATGATGCTGGACGACAACTGTAATGAGTGGTTTGATCTATGTTAGACTTTCATTCCTGTGCCCTGTATGTGCGGGAAAACATGGGGGGGGTGGAGAGGGAGGATCTGGGAAAGAGACGGGTCCCCGGAAAGGATAACAGGTGTCTTAAAATGTCCATTTTTATTTTTCTTCTCCTTGTAAATTTTTCCCTATCTTTGTTCCCCTCCCCGGTGCCGTAGTATTCTTAGTAGTTTTTAGTAATAAATCTATTTTGCAACTTAAGTTATTCAGCCTGTCTGACYATTTTCTGGAGCATATATGTATCTTTCTCTCAATTATGTTATGTTATCTGAAAGCCATAAATTTTCGTGTTAATTGGGCTTTTGCTCTCCCTTCCTCCTCTCTGGCGGGGGGGAAGGGAGGGAACGTCGTGGGTGCAGTGCTTTTGGCTTTTAACACAGTCCAAACCACGACACATGGGTCCTTGGGCATGCCCTGGGCTGATGTATCCATTCACTGTCTGCACGCAGGCACAAGTGAGCAAAGCTCCTATTTCAGTTTCTCTGGGGACAGCGGCTCTGTGAGCGAAGAACTGGGCTCATTGGCTTTAAACGAGCCTTACCCTTTGTGTTTCTGAACATATTTGCAGTCTTCAGAATTCCTTTTTTTCTGCTCTGGCAAATCAGATCCTTGATAAAGGCCTAATCTGCCCTTTGCATTAGAGAAACCGCTGCAACCGCAAGTTCACTATCTGTGTTATTTCGTTTTATCCTCATTCTAATTTGTTCTTTTTCATGCCTCAGAGGGCCAGGCTATTCTTTCTGTGCTCATACTCTGGGAAAAAAAAAAAAAAAAAAAAAAAGAAGTCTGCTGTTACTCTAGACACTTCAATGGCTACAACTAACCACATTTTGAGCTACAATTTTCACTACCAGCAAATTAGCAGGCAGGTAATTTGCACAACAGCTGAACCGTGTGCCAGCACAAACAGTAACATTTCATTCTGTTGTAGTCCTTCTTCTGCAAAAATACATTTCATTCTGTTGTATYCCTTCTGCAAAAATATTACTGGACTGCCCCTGTTCTCATGAGGTCCCTGGCTGTTGCTGCTGCTCATTCCTACGTGGTCTGACAGAAAGGCAGCTGAGAATGACTGTCTCTTTGAGYGCTCAGCCTCTGCAAGGCACAAGACAGGACCACGCAACACATCCCGGGAAGAACCGGGATTGGGCATTAGAAGGCTCATCTCAATAGGAGGTGATGGAGAGCTGCCCTTTGGGATAGGATAAGGAGAGAAGGATGCCAAAGTAAGGAGAAGTGGAGAGTGAGTGGTGGAGGTGAGGGAAAAGAGGAATAGTGATTAAGTCAGCTCCAGAGAAGACAGAATCTGTGCTCTTCCCAATCTTTGGCATTACCTTGGGGAACAGAAACTGCGAGTCTGGGACAGATGATTTTTCTGCTCTTCTTCTTCCTTGAAGACTGCTTGCAACTCTACTAGGCAAACCTAACTACTGGTTTTCTCAGTTTTGTGTGGGGAAAAGAGAGTAAAAAGGATACACCTTTCCTTCAGGATTTTAATTAACACTGAATATAGGAAGTCTATAAAGCTCCAGGATGGTACATTTTACACTACAGTCAGTAAAAGAGAGCTGCGTATACTGTTCTGTAAAAAGGTGGTAAAAATATCCTTCAAGCAAAACATGCTTTCCCATAGCACGTTCAGTCTTGTGATCCCCTGGCTATGTTTTCTCTCCCATACCAGTGAAAATAATTTTCTCAGTTTCTCAATCTCTCTATCAACCTGTTCACCAATTAGTAAAACTTTCTGAATAGATTGGCTGATGATGTTTGAGGCTTACTAATCATCATATTATGTCTAGGCAGATACTTCACCTAATGAAATGTCACTAAGTRCAGAGGTTTCATGGAGTGGAAGGGTTATATTTTCTGTAGTGTTATTCTATATGTGTAATCCTTGTTTGTCAGAATGTTTTATTTTCTCCCAAACCATTGGGCATCARTGCACTTTGGTTTTAGACCAGATTGCATTTAGAAAGTATATCTATAGGAGCAATAATGCCAGATCTTGATAAACCAGATGGGTTTTTTTTTCCAGATTTGCTTTTTCCATCTGTCTTTCCCCCTAAGAGTCCACCAAGATCTCTTGGGAAAGTCTAAGTGAATTTGATTCAGTCATATTACAATCTATGGAAAAGTACAAAAATATTTTTGTTTGACCTCAAAATGTCCAAATTTTAGCATCTCAAACTTGCCATATGTCTCCTCCTCCTGGAGATTTCCTTGTTATCCTAGGTTGGAAAACATTTGTTTTCGCAATTTGGTTCACAGTGATTTTAATAAGATTCTGAGTAGTTCCAGATAATATTGTTTGGGAGGTTTTGTGGTTTTGTTTTGTTTTTTACATATATATAGTATCAAGGAGACCATTTATGAGAGGGTCCCATGGCAGATTAAGGCAGTTAGATAAGAACTACAGTGACTTCCACCCAACATACCAAAAGAATCTTCTATATGTTTACCTATTTTGTATCTCGAGAGAGACATATTGAACTTTGCATGTTCATAGCCTCTCAGAGGTGGCTCTAAGGTGCCTTCACTTCAGGACTCTCATCAATACAGCAGCTAAGTGTGCAAGGCAACACAGCTCTTCACTTGCCTAAGCAAGTATTGTGTCACTAAAATTAAGAAAAGCAGCAGGAATCAAAAGTGTGGAGGAGCAGAGCCATAGGTTTTTTGCTATTTGGCTGTATCAGACAAAAGGAGAAAAGACACAGAACCTCCCAGGGAGCTTGGCTTCTTCGTCACTGTAGACATAGCTATGGATCTGTGCCTGGCAAACTTGTCCTACRAATAACCTCTATGCTGGGTTATATTCACTTGAAAGCAAGCCTTTGTCAATGTCTGTCTCAGAAAACTTCACTGCAATTCCATAAGGCAGCATGCCCAATGCTGCCACACCTTGTGAAGARCACAGCTGAATCATACAGTTCAGCTAAGCCCTGCTTTTTAGTCCTCTCAACTCTCCAGTTCATCTTCCTTTATGAAAACCCTCACRCAAATACAGAAATGTACACATTTTTCTTGCAATGCAAACTCCTAATGAGACAGATCCAAAGGGCATGATTAACATGAAGTAATAATGTCCCTAGGGGATAGGGAAGCTCAAATACAGCTTCTGCCTTGCAGAACTTCAGCATTTTAATTGCCTCATGATAGCGGAGGGCTATAGCACCCAGACTTTGAATTAATCCAGCTGGTGGATTGGGCTATCAGATACACTAAAATCTATTTGCTCTTTCTTATCTGTAGGTGCTACTCTTTCATTTGTGATGTATCTTTAAACAGACTTGGTCTAGGAATTCCCAGTCTGTGTGTGGAAGGTTATGTAGTATGGATGTTTAGGCAGAAACTTACCCTGCGCTCTCTGATCGCATTAATGTTGTATTTTCTCATGCCATATATGCATTTAGGTCTTATAGATTGTTTTTTTGAGAAGACAGATAGGAATTTTAGATAATTCTTCTTTTTTTCTGTGATTTAAAAAAAAAAAAATCTGTGGACTTAAGAATGTTTGATGTCACATATTAAATACACAGTAGAAAGGGTTAATTCCATCTGCCTATATATGGTACAGTGCAGCTGATATTATTTCTGTAGAGTCATATTTCTAGCAACCGAACTATGATCTATGAATCATTTGATGTGCTTTGCTCCCCATTTTTGTAACATTTACAGTCTAAAATTTGGCATGACTTGCCTTGTGTATTTCCCTTTTTATAACGCAAGTTTTCTGTTCTTAGGTCTTTATAAGGTTGTGGCGGATAAGACWCCATATTTCAGCATTGAAGAAATTACAAGAAAAGTCTCTATYGGGCCAGCAAGGTTTGGCCATCCTTGTTTCTACAGTGCCGAAGATATAAAATTGGCAAACYTCACTGTCAAACGTGGTGAGCAGATCACCTTCAACTCAGTGAAAGAGGTCGATGGAACAATGGCTGTGGGCTGTGTGGTGGTCAGAAACAATGAGTCTCATTCCTTTACTTTGCCCCTTTCGCAAGAAGGACAATTCTACGAGTGTGAAGATGACCAGATATACACCCTAAAAGAGATTGCAGAATGGAAAATCCCTAAGGGGAGATACCGGATTGTTAAACTTTCCAATACTTTACATAYGTGGGACTACTCCAGTCCACTTCCTGAGAATTTTGATGGCTGTTTGATCCTCATGCCTGTCTATGAAATGCAGGCAATAATGAAATGTAAGTAGGAATTAAAATCAGTGTTCTGCTAAACTTGGTGTAGTGAAGTACCCTTAAATACTCAACATTTGCTTGAAATAGCCATGAAAGATTCAGTTTATCAAAAATTCCCAATCCTTGTTTCCCACTGATATTAGTTTCAAGATGAAGAAAGATAAAAKTAGTATTATTTATTTATCATCTGTGTTAATTCAGATTATTGCCTTGCATTTCTTTCTATTGCCATTTTATTGTTCATTAKAATTAAATCATCAATCACTGCAAAYAAAATATATTGTATAGTGAAAAGGTTGAGGTTAAGAATTRTGTTCAGTTCTCAGATTCTTTTTCTTTGTGTCTCAGACTTTGGCCATGAAGAAACCACTTGATCATTTGTGACTGTGTCTAGAAGGTAGAAGAATAGAGACATACATGTTGCAATACACTTAATTACCATTTACTTTTCAGAATGAGGATGTCACAGAAAAAGAAAATAATTTTATTCTCTTGCAGAAAYAAATGTCAACAGAACATAAACAGAAAAAAATCATGGACAATTTTTGAAACCTGTGGATTTGAGGAAACAAAAAGATTAGAAAGCTAATATCTTTGAAAGTTTGTCTTCTGAGTTTTTATTAAAAAAACCCAAAATATCTATGGCACTAGTTGCTCTAGYTGTTCCACCAAAACATTGAAACATCTGGGTTCCGATTGCAGAATAGTAGCTTAGTGTTTGTGAAATTTTGCTGCTTATTGTATTTACTAGAAGCAAAGCAATGAGCTTCTTAGAAATTAAATCCTAACAGAAATGTGCCAGTCATGAACATATTAAGCAGGAAATGTTTTCACAATTGAGCATTTCTCTGTTGAACAATGTAAGCAAATGAGAAAGAAATAAAAGTGGGCAGAGTCTGTTAACTCAATATACCATAGCTGTTATATGCTTATCATTAGACATTCAGCTGTGCTTGCTTGCGATTTAATGTGTGAGCTTGGAAAAAATAACTTCACAAGATAAAGTACTCTGTTTGCTGTAACTCTAGCTAGATTTAGAAATCTAGCTTATCTCCTGAAGCTCTGACTTAGGTGTATTCCTGTGCCCACTTAGATATATGTGCAGAATCGATAGGAATTTAATGTCCCTAAAAACCTTCAGAAGATTCAGAAATATTTGGCATTCACTTGTCTTCCAAACAGTTATTCCAGTGAGGAGTGTATTGGTTGTTTGTATTTTAAGTTTCACAGTGCCCTTTACATTTAAGAAGCATTAAAATATGTYCTAAATAACTATTTAATACTTGAAAAGTAGGCTTCATGGTACATGATTAACTACTTTCTTGTGGACCATGAAAAATGGATTTTCACCATTTTTAGGAGAACTATAAATAGAGACAAGATAAAGTATGAGAAATACTATCCACTGTTCAATAAAAAAAGATTCCTGATAACTGGGATAACTGATTATGTTTTCACAGGCTGTGAGCAGGAATCCTCTATACTTCTCATTATTAATAATGAACAAATTATGTGAGAGGAACTCCCCCAAATGCTCATAGAAAGTTTTCATTTTTGCTAGTCATTTTCCTTAGCTGTCTTTCCCTTGTGGTGCTTAAGATGTTTAGCACCTGAAGGTGTCAATGTGACAAAAGTAGAGTTGGAACAAACAGAACCTGAATCACTGTCATAGAACGCTGTCTTATAAAATGCACCTGATACCACCTTTGCAGTGTTAAATATTGGTAMGTCCTGCTCAAGGAAGTGTGAATCCAGAATGTACTATCCCTTTGTGTAGGTCTGTGCAGAGTAAGTCTTATTGAAGACAGTCATTAAATATTATTTGCTTGTTAAATTTTACTGCTTTGGTCARTGGTCTGTGGTGTCACTGACTTGGAGCCAAATTCTTAAACAAGCCTTAGTTACACAGTCAGCTTTGTGCTTGGAAGTTTTGCATTCAAAATTTTGCAAGTTCAGTTGTGATAAAAGGGGCTGCTGTGCCCTGTCTGGTTGTTAAATTCAGTGGCTCAGTTCTGATAGTGAATAAAACCAGGTGATGCAGAAAAAGATGCAACAGTTCCAGATAAGAGTGTTACAGTAAAATGTCTTAATTCATAAACAATAACTTTATTATACAAAGGCTCTGCCATYTTTAAGTGATATTATTTCCTAATARTGTTTAAATTATTTACTGTGTTTAAATTATTGTTTCCTATGTTTAAGTTATTCTTACAAATATCAAAACACCTTATTTCTCCCACACTGGCCACAGCAGCAACACATTGTTAATGAATCCAAATGCTATTTATTTTTTAAAATTATTTCCCCACTTGTTTTTAGGGAAGCCCCTAGTTACAACGAAATACAAGAATAAAAATGCAGCTCACACCCAAGAAAGAATTTGATAAGGTAAACAATGGATTAAGCTTGGAGGTGCTGCGGGAAAAATAGTGAACTGTAGTCTTCTTTGTCTTAAACCTTTTGTTCACTTGCATGCCCTATTCTTGCTCTTCATTTGTGTGGTCTCATGCATCTCCGATAACCATATATCTCAAATTCCAGCTTAGACTTTGGCTGGCCCTGTTAATGGTACACATTTGCACATGGATGTGCACACCTCAGGGAAGGTACTTTTAGTATCTGGCCAACAGGTTGTGTATTTTATTTTAATGTCAGTTTGGAAACAAACCCCAATATATTTCTGTTTCTTTTCAGTTCGGAAGGACATAGTTCATATCCTCTCAGACCTGGATGTTGAGGTCAAGGATATAACAGACTGCTATGATATTGGCTCTTTCCTTCAGCCCTGTTCTTTGGAAGATATATTTGAGAGAACAAGCAAAGAATTTCCTATGGTTGCTGAGATAATGGAAGGGCCTTCAGGAGGCCAAAAACCTTATAACTTATTCTCTACAGGGAAAGAGATTGTCATCTACAAAAAGTATCAGGCAGCAAGAGTCCTAGCCTCGGAGATGAGAAGTGATTCCTCCAAAAGACATTTTTTAATCCCTATGAGCTACAAAGGAAAGTTCAAGAGAAGACCTCGGGAGTTTCCAACTGCCTACGACTTAGAGATAGCAAGAAGCGAAAAAGAACAGCTTCATGTTGTAGCAACTAAAGCCTTTACTTCCCCTCATAAAGAACTTTTTTCTGTTTCAGTTGGAGATCAATTTCTAGTTCAGCAACGCCAGACTAGTGAAGTTCTGCATGAGGGAAGAAAGAAACTCATAGATGTTTTAGCTTGTGAGCAAATACAAAGCGATACACATAAAAAAGTTCTCCTCCCTATGTACATGGAAGGTGGCTTTGTGGAAGTGATTCATGACAAGAAACAGTACCACCTTTCTGAGATTTGCAAAGAATTCCATTTGCCTTTCAATGTCAAAGTGTCTGTGAGGGACCTTTCCATTGAGGAAGATGTCTTGGCAGCCGYGCCTGGTCTGCAGCTTGAAGAAGAAATCACGGACTCTTACTTGCTGATCGGTAGCGCCAGCAGTCCGGTGGAGAGCTGGGAGATTCCTGTGTRTCGCTTGAACATGTTGGTCCATTTGCCCAGCAAAGACGTCCAGACAGTTGTGCCACCTGTGATGAGGACAATGGTGGAAGAGGTCAGCGAAGAGGAATACTATATGTTGCGAAGATATGAAAACATAACCCTTCATCCACCACCCAGGCCTCCCAAAAAGCCAACAACAGCACCACCACCAGCTTTTGCCGTGCCTAAGCAAGGAATGTCTGATGCACTGCAGGCTCCAAAGGTAAGGTATCCTCTTTTGTCTTTGAATGCCTTACAATCACGGGTCRTGTTCTGTGGGTTTAAAGTCTTCATTTCACTGTTGTATCCTTATGGCATGTACACAGATGGCTCTCAGCTCCCTGTAATAGGCAAATTAGCCATCACAGACAAGAATGGCTAAAATCTCCAGTGTGTGTTAATTGATCCATGAAAAACAACGGAACCATGCCGACTCGCAGCAGAGATCTTGGCTGTATAATTTCGCATGGATAATCCTTTACTGCAGCATTGTAAAAGTGAAGGGAGAGACTTGAAGTGCCTGTATTTAAATCTTTATTAAGGGGAAGCATATGTTTTCGTGATGTAAAGACAATTTTGCTCAGCTGGAAATTGTAGAATTAAGTTTGCAGAGAGACAGGTTGTATAGAAATTTTTGAATTCATTCTTTTGCACTTACCCAAGTGGGAAATAGGTTTGGAATTCAAAAAAAA
>NW_026623261.1:711230-741788 GCF_030028575.1 Malurus melanocephalus
ATTTTCTTCTTGTTTAACCTAAGACAATGCATTTTTTTCTTTAATCTTTGCATTGGGTCTGGAGGAGGTGGGCTTGATTTTCTTCAYACCAGCCTTCAAGGAATTTTTTGGATTTGTCACTCAATCAGGGTTGAYATTTGGCTTTTGGCTATTGCACAGCCATGCACCCACAGTGTCAAGGCCTTCTTGATTTCCYAGGCTTCCCCAAGGAARTTGGCTGGGGTTGSGCAAGAGGCTGGGAGGGGACACAGATGGGGCAGTTGACCCCAGCTGAACAAAGGAATATTCTGTGACACATAATACCATGTTCAACAATAAAATCTGAAGGGGTGATTTGCTGAGGGAGGCAGCCCTAACTCAGAGGCTGGTCAGACATCACTCTGCTTGTGGGAGGTGGTAAATGATTGCCTTTGCATCATTGTTTTGGGGTGGTTTTTTTTCCCCCTCTTTCCTTCTTTTATTAAACTGTCTTTATCTGAACCCATGCATTTTCTTGTTTTTGTTTTTACTATTCCCTCTCCTGATGAGATGGCTATGCTGATGTCAGGGTGGAGTGAGCAAGTTTAACTTCTGGCTGGGRTCAACCCACCACTATTTTTTCACACATATTGAAAGAATTGAAGGCCCATTGATGAGAGAAAMAATTTAGGAGTTTTTAAACTTAGGTTGCAGTTGTCCTTGTATGCAAATGCATTCCCTGAAGGGGACGAAGAAAAAATATTGGAGACACTTTCATGTCTCTATGTTGTGATTGTGCTATACTTCAAATACAATGTACCTCATGTAATTATATTTTGGGAGATCCAGAGGAAGTTCTTTTTTGTGTGTTGGTATCAAACTAAAGTTGAGTTGTAGTCACTCTGAAAGGGCAGTGTTTGTGAGTACCTCTCTTGGCCTGCTGCAGGTGTTCCTCCCCTCATTCCCCAGTTCCAAGACCACACACAGGCCCAAAGCTCCACAAAGATCCTGGGAGATGGTTAAAACAGACTGTGGGGGAAGTGAATGGATAAGGTGGGTCCCTCAGATAAGGGTACTAMAGCAAAAGGATGTGTCATCTTCTCCTGTCTTTACTACAGAAACATCTTTTCTTTTAACCTRTACAATGAACATTGCAGCTGCTCAAATAACACATCCTGTTGTGCAAGGAAGGATACATGAGAAACTTGTCCACAGAGCTAGCAGGCAGGTAATTCTCTTAGTACTGGCCAGAGGTACAGATTGGGGGGAAAAAAATCCCTAAAGCTGTGTTTCTGGTAGATCTGTACCCTTGTCAGGAGGACTTAGATCTCCTGCAGTTGCTGATGGTTGTGTGTGCAGAAAAGCAGGTGGCTGCTGGCTCCAGAGCAGGCTCATGCAGAAAATAGTAATTTCCTGCAGTAAGGGCAGGACAGGGATGAGCTGGGGTCCTTCTGCACATTTTTAAGTGAGAGCAACCTTAGACTGCGACTGCCCAGACAAAGGAGATTACTTAAACACTGTTTCAGAAGACCCTTTTTATTTTTTCTTTTTGGTCAGGTGCTTGTTATAAATAAATAAYACACTGCAGTCAGAATGCTTAGAATTATGCATATTTGTAAATCTCGTTCCCTGGGAAGGTGAAACAAGTAGAGATGCCTTATTCACTAGATTAAAAAGTCACACAGAATGCATTATCTTTTCTATCCTGAGCACCATGAGTCCTCTGAGAAGGCATGGATGGTAACAGCCAGGCTCTGCCTTGGCCCCTCTGTGGCGCTGAGGGAGATCGTGTTTTCTTTTGCATCTATCAGGAATGTCTGAGGGTTCAGAAAGTTGGAAATCGTGCCAAACTGATAAATAGCCCTCTTTGCATATTTTGTGACTGTGCATGGGCTAATTTGCATAAATAACAGATGAGCGTCCTAATGAGCTGAACTTAAGCCTGACAAGGTGGCAGCCTGGGATAAGCTTCAGTGCTGCATGAGTTGCCACGCTCCTCCTGCCGGCAGCAGCTCCCTGCCCGGTGCTTGGGGAGCTCTGGCTGCTTGCTGGAGGGTGGTGATGGCTTCCTTGCACGCCAGTTGGGAAGCTCTGCTTGSTTTGGAGCTTCAGGATAAAATTCTGCTGCTGCTTGAGTCCACAAAGGACTGAGGTCTGTCTGTTTTCTGCCAGCACCTGAGGATAATCTGCAAGGGCGGGTCACCTTTAGCCACAGCTTGTGCTTTGATCACCTCAGCTGCAGCCAGGCTGTGAGAGCAGAGAGGCTCCAGATGTCTCTCCCTGCTGTTCTCTGACCTTGGTAAGGGAGCACCTGGCCCAGAGCAGCACTGCATGCTTCACTGCGTGCTTTGGTCCTGTGAGTCACTGGGTTGTAGGAGATTGGCATCCAGCATGGGCTGGAAGCTCAGACAAGAGTGAGAGCTGCCCCTGCTCGTGTGCAAGGTGAGRTGCTTGCACAGACACACGGGTGTTTGCACAGCTCAGAGACAGCAGATGAGCTCTCAAACAGGGTGCAGCTGCATTAACCAAGCACTCTGCCCATCTCTTCACCGGGCTAATTAAGTTGGCTCAGCTCCTGCTGATACAGCTTTSCCTTCCAGAACCTGGGGATCTCTCYCCTCCACAGYACAGYGCAGACTTTCCCTTTCCCTCTCATCTGAACATTTTGTTTGGGTAAGAAACACTAGACCACATACATTTGTAATTCTGTATTACTTCTAATTAAATTAAAAAGACAAATCCCAATAAAAATTGGTTTTATTGAAAGATGAAATTATTCTGATATTTCATACAGCAGATATATATCTAATATGAATAGCAGATAGCAAATATTTATCCAATAGCCAATACCTCTACCCACAAGCACCCCCAGCTGAGGACAGGAATGACAAAACAATTTTTACCCTTTGTCTCAAAATAAAATACATTATAAAATTCACCATAAATCTACGTTTTCCTTGTTAGAATCATTGGAATAAATTTTAGAGGGGCCTCTAACTGACATGCAGAATTAAATGGTCACTCAGTTTCTCATTTGTGAGCTTATCTAGAAAGTGGGAATRACCTAATAAAACCCTGGAGGTTAATACTACTGATTTGAGAATGGAGCAGCTCACCCTCTTGCCAAATTGTTCCTGGAGAGAAGTTCCTGTGGGATTACCCAAACAGGATTTCATTCTCTTGAATTGAAAATTATTTAAAGGGAACAAGCCCGATGTGTCTGTTCTTTCCACATGTTAGAACTATGACAATGAACATAGTAAACCAAGTTTTTACTTTATTTTCCTAAAATTTCCTTTTTAACCCATTATCTACTTTTTCCTCCCCTTCAAGAGGATTCAAGCAGCAGAAGTTTTTTAGCTTTCTTTTTGCCTATCAGTTCAAGCAGTAAATATCCTACACATTTAATAAGGTGCTAATATATGTCACTCAATGGCTTTGTATTAAATTGAAACAGAGATCACACCAAATATTATTAAATGCAATCTTTATCAATGCATGGAAAGCCACAATTTACTCTTCACACTCCTAAGACCATAAGGGCACTGCTTAAGGGACAAAAATGGGGAGTATTTCACTGCTGATAAGGAGTAAGATAGTTTAGCTCCATCCCATGCTATTTTCAGTGATCTCTTTGGTCATACATCTCCCCTGAGCAACACTAGAATCAGTGAAATACTCACCAGCTGGATTGCTGCTAAATACCTTTATGAATGTGGAACTGGAAAAGTCAGTCACAGGCAATAATCTGCTCATCTCTGGCAAGAAAGCTGAGAGAATTCCAGCCAGGGAAACTGGAATTTAATAAAATAGGAGCATCAGGGCATGATAGTTAATCGTCATTTTCTGCTAAGGTCCATTATCCTTTCAAAAGTCATTATAGTGTTAAGATATCAGGAACTTTCTTGCTTTCTTGCTTTTTATTTCAAAATTAAAATGAAAGAAAAATTATCACTTCCATCTGGCTCTGCAGTTCTACAAACTGAGCTATCGAAATCTGCCATTAACATATTTATCGCATCTGTCTTCACAGCAAAATGAAGACTTATCTGGAATTAAGTTGATAAGACATAAGCTGCATTTCTCAGCAAATGAGTTTTCCTGTAGTGTCTCCTTTCCTTCCTCATAACTATTTCTTTTCTCCTTCCAGAGCATTTTTCACATTTTTGGGTCCTTTATAGAGTAGATTTAACACAAGTATTTCTGCTGTGTAGCAAGAAACCAACCTTCCAAACAAAGGCATATTAGAAAATGCAYGCTGGACAGCCAGGAAGGAATAAATAAGAACAGAATTCAAAAATTAACAATCTTTTGGCTCTGGAAATGAGGAAAAGTGCTCATTAGCAGATGCAGAAATGTGCATATGCAAACATAAGAAGATTTTCTCTCTGACAGGTGCAGCATTGGGCGTGCTGATGCTGCATCTGTGCTTCCTCTTTCTCCCTTTTTCTCTGTYCCCACTGAAGAGGACATTTCCCACTCCCTGGAATCTCACCTTCCACCTCTCTTTCCCTCTCCTTCCCCACATCCTACGTATTTTTTCTCCTTGTCATTTTCCAGTTTGTAAGTCCCTAATAAATAGCATGTGAAGGCTGGAAGCACAGTTCTACAAATTGAGGACCACCCCACACTGTCATTGTGTCCAAGTTCCTAAAGTCTCTCAAAACCCCATCCCCGCCACAGCCTCACCTGGWGAATCACGCCCCAAACCCTTTCAGGTCCTTGGTGCTGCAGCTTCTTGCTTTGCTGAGCACCTGCCCACGCTGTGCCATGGGTTCCTTCTGCTCCTGGAACCCATCCTGTGGCACACATTCCTGATTTCCCCCARACCATCGTGTCTTGGGTACCCCCATGCTACACTTTTCATGTGCCCATCACCCCCCCTAACCTATATGACACTGGTTCCCCAGCCCCGTGCACTGCTTTTCCCGTTCCTTGCTCTTCCCCAGCCCATTCCAGTTTGCTCCTCTCTCACAAAGGGAGCTGAAGCCGAGGTCACAGGCACAAAGGAGTGGCAGCTGCAGGGCCATCTCAAGTTGCACTCAGGATTTTGTTGCCTTGCCCAGCAGCCTGAATTCCAAACCCCAGCAGAGCATCAGTCTCCTGCCAGGATCTTAGGAGCCAAGCTGGAGCAGGATGGAGGCGCTGACAAGTGTCAAGCAGTTTCATTTTCTTGTTTTCTGGACAGTCCAAGCTGCAGGCTTTGTATTGATACTCTGCTGCAGAGATCCTTATAGCTGCCTTTGGATCTGGGGGTCTGTGAGCATTTTCTGGAAAGCCTCTGTGCATCCTGATACTATGCTGGGCTGAAGCCTACACATGTGCCTTTCCCACTTCACATCCTGGTGTTTTTTGCAGAAGAARCCAAGCAACCCTGGCTGGAGACCAGGACTGTTGGGTGCACTATGGATCCTGCATGAACTAACAGGATGGAGTTAGAGGAGCAGGAAACCCTAAAGCCCCAGCTAATAAATTACTGGAGCTTTCCTGATATCCTCACTAACCTCTTTTTCTTTTAAACAATACTAAAAGCTTAAAATTTCCACAGAGAATCATCGAGACTGCAGTAGGCACTTATTGTGGTTTGATGTCAGCCTCGAAACCGAAATACAGTAGGGGAGAGAGCAGAGTGGYTGCCAGAAGGACAGGCAGTGCATAATTGCCTGGAGAACCAGCAGGACAGTCTGAGGTGTGAGTCTCATTGCAGAAAGGCATTAGTGCTACAGGAAATGCTGATAGAGTACATGGAATTAAGGAAGGTACAGATGAACATTTGGATATGCTGACTGATGAAAATGCCAACTGGTTAAAAGCAAATTGCTTAATTTAGAGCTAAAAATGAATTACTTGGAGAACAAAGAGGAAAGAAATATAAAAATAAAGAGGATGCCCAGAAGAAATAAAAAATTGAACCMCATGAAAATATGGAACCCCTGATAAGAAGGAAAATCATGAGCACAGTGTGGGAGCCAAAAGCCATTGATGTCAGAAAAGCAAGAATTGGCTGGCACATTTTTTTCCTGTCTCACAGAAAGTACATAGTATAATACAACACATAGCATAACAAAATCATATAATTATGTATAAATATGAAGCAGAACAAAAAAAAAAGTAGAAAAATAAATCTAAAATTCAAGGAACCACTTCAGCAGAATAATTCTAAAAATAGAATTTGGGGAGTGGGGGCACAGAAATGTCTTTTTTTTYAACCAAGAAGGGTTCCAAGAAGCCTGACTTTCCCACAAGGCTGTTCTGCAGGCTGCTTTTTATTGTTTGCCCTTCCCCTCACAGCAAGAAAATTGGAAAATTAAGTTTATGGACAGCTAGCTGTTGAAGCGCTACCTGTTATGGACTGTATTTTGATCTGTTTGGAAGTCACTAAAGGGTTTTCCAGTTTAAAATGGCCAGAGAAATCTATACCACAGAGAATTCCCAGCAGGAAACACAGACCCCACACTCCCGCAGTGCCGTCTGTAGCAGTGGCAGTGACCTGCCTGGCAGCTCCAAAGGATCCTATAGAGCCAGCTGCTGGAGCTCTGGGCAGCTCCCAGGCTCTCTGATTCCATCCCTGCTCAAACTCCTTCAGGGACTTTTCTGGACTCTGAAGGCCACTAGATGTGGGGTGGCTGGTGTCCCTGCTAGTGACCCTTCCAGTATCCTTGTGTGTGGAAGAGTGCSCTGGGGTGCTCTAACCCCCAGATCATGCCTGGGAACTGTGTGGGAAAGAGCAAATTGGCACAGGCTGAAACAAAGCCCAGGGATGTTTACAGGCACTGTGTAATCAAATAGTGTTGCTACAGCCACTGCTAAAAAAAAGATAGGAGAAAAAAAAGAAGGATCTTCACCAAAGTCACTTAAGTGTTGYATGTGGTCAGTGCAAGAGACAGCACTGACATTGCCCATGCACATTATGCAATCTTTCATGAAATTGAAGCTTTGGCAGTACTGTCAGCTGAGCRWTSTGGAAGTGAAAGCAGCCCAGAAGGTTGGGATTATGCTTTGAAATATATGCCCCATTGAAAAGAAATGAAAAAGCTGCTGTCATTGTGACAGCAGGGTCACATCCTAAAAGACCTGTAGGCATGGCTCACATTTTCCAGAGTCGTTGCAGTGAGGAATTGAGTGATTATCAAGAAATAGAGGGTCCTGTGCAGAAACTCAAATCTATTAAAATTTGTAATGACCATCCAAATCCTGGGCTTTCCTTCTTTACTTTTTGAACGTGTTAGTCCACAGACATGGCATAAAAAAGCATGATGAGAGAGATTTTAAGGGCTAAACAAAAATATATTTATTGTTTCTACCACAAAAATTAATTTTTCTTCTTTATGCATAAAGGCATATCATTTACACTGAACTGGAAGTATTTAACATTTAATCCTAAAACAAATTGTTTTGCCTCAGAACATGAAATAACTTTACTAGCAAATATGTTGTGATGGCAATAGGTTGTGATGCAGTGGTTCAGATTTTCTTTTATATTTTCTTTTTTTTTTAATTACAGTATTACAAGGGGATTAAAGAGGCACAGGGTATTCAAGTCTGTTGCCATTCCTGTAGTGCCGCTGAAAAACCAAAGCAGGGATCTCAGGCTTGCAGTGACTGTGGGCAGTGGCTTGGATYAGTGGTCCACCTGAACTAGTGTGATGGAGCCTCAGTAGAGGGTCACTTGATAGGAGTAACTGGAGAAAAGAAAGGAAAATAAAAAAAGTTCCTTGCTAGTTTGTGGCATGCCCTGGACCACCCTGATGGATAATGTTGGTGATGAACTGTTTAGACCCTGGTTTAGTTTGGACTCTTAATTACCTAGAGTTGAAATCTGATTAATAAACCAGGATAAGGCTATTCCCAAAGCATCAATTTTAAACTTTAAGAGTCTTTGAAAAAGTAAATAACATTTTATGTGTGAAATGAAGAAGCTGTATCTGGAAGCTMCTTTTAGGGATCCATCTGTTTTGCATAAGTGGTAAATGCATGTTCTGCAGTATTAATGAGGAGAAAGTGGTTGAGTTTGCTTGAGAATTACTGTCATTTAAAGGGAAATGTGCCAAGCAGTTGAACAGCAGCTCCACAAGAAAATTCTAGCCGTGTGAGGAGTGGGTTTCACAGGAGCTCAGTAGGACTGGTTTGCATYGCCACTTCTGTCAAATGCTGCTTCAGTGACCGCAGGCAAATCACATAAATATCATTGCCTCCGGATACATGGAGAAACTGCCAGGTGTGAAGAGGGAGTGTGGGTTTACAGCTCATTAGCTACTTTATATGGATGCTTAAAGCTCAGGTAAATGCAAGATACATTGCCTCACTTTCAGCAAGGGTCAGAGCCACCTCACATTTACTCTGGAGCAGCAACCACCCCGACAGTTGCCATGGAGTATTAAATGAGCTGTAAATCCACGCTCATTTACRAGGTGGCAACTTGTTCATGTAGCTGTCTCCTCTGTCTGTGAAATGGGACAYGATGCTTCATTTTCCCATCTTGAATATTTGTATAGACAAACATAATTTTTCTATGTCTGCAGCATTTTGTGCRTTGGCTATTGCAAAAGGAACAACGGTAACAACATAAAAAATAATATAAAAATGGAATGGCTGGACAATAGTACATTCTGGCCTTGTTTAAAAATTTTTAGCTGGAAGTTAGTATACAAAAGAAGGAGAAAAAAACAAGCGACAGTTGTCTAGGACAGATGGATTCTGAAGTGTGTGTATTCAAAAGAGGAAGRAACAAGAAAGAATAACTTATTTAAGAACTTATGCCACAGCAAGGTGTTAACCCTGAGGCTCACTAACAACTTTGAGAGATCAGGCTTTTGTTAACCACTTCACAGTTTATTCAAATAATAGACACTTGTCTTTGTGCTCATCTTCTTCATCTGCTGTGGTATACTGGGTGTCTTTAGCCTTGTCTTCACCTGCTGGCTTACAGAAGGCAGCGGTGAGTTTCTAGACATAAAGAATTATGGATGGAAACTCAGATGTTTCTTATAACACCTCCACAAATTTCCCTAGCTTTGTGGGACTTTGACAGATGATAACATTAAACTAAGAGTTGCATGTTAAAGGCTAGTTTGTGCAAGTATGAAAGGTGTCAGCAAGGGAAGAAAATGGGGAAATAGCTACAGTACAGGTTATGTATGTATGTGTGTGTGTGTATATATATATATATATATATATATATATTATATTGATAGATCATACTTGTATAAAAAGTAGTGAGATATAGCTGATGATGTATAAATAAATGCCAAACTAAAATGTTATTCTTTGAAATCCACCTGACATATCATTTATACTACTTGCAGTGATGGAGCAGCACCTCGTTTGGGTGGAAGAGCAGATTAAGGAGCTAAACCAGGAAGGCAAAATTGAGAACAAGTGAAACAGAAAAGCAGAATATCCAGTTACATTCTATCAAACTGTGAAATGGGATGGGAAAGCAGAATTTATGTAGGATGGAGGGAATTGTGTTTTTGTTACAAAAAGGGCCTTTTTGAGGGTAAGGACTTTTCTTTCTAAATATGTTATTTTCCCCTTGTGCATATCCTAATTCCTAACTATCCTACCCTCATTGTCTCTTATATAAAAAAGAAAAGTAGTGTAATGTAAAAAAAAAAAAAAATCTGCTCTCCTTGAGCCAACCATATACACACATACATGGTGGTTAAGATGAGATCCTTGCACTTTATCTGTTCTTTGTGCCTTGCTGAGCACACAGACCAGAAAGGTCTTGGTTTGCCTCCTGCTTTTACTCCATATCATCAACATTTGATGGTGTTGATGGCTACCAACCTTCTACACTGCTCATACTCCCTCTCTGTTCTCATGGTTCCAGCAATAGGAATATGGATGCAAAAACATGGGAGCTAGAAGGAAAACAGAAACTAAATCCTCAAGCAGCAGGCTTAGATTTTGCATAAGGCTTTTCATTAGTTTGCATCTTCAGAAAAAACAGAGATAAAATCATCTCATGAAATATTGAAACCGCTTCTGCCCRTATGAATAGCTGAATGTGAAACATCTCAGTCTACCCTCTGAAACAGAAAATAAACCTTCTTATGAATGTTATGAGTTATTGAATAATAATATGGCAGTAGTCTAATGCTGCTATTGTTGAACCTAAATGAAAAACCTTATTAATCATGGATTTGACAGCTCATTCAGTTATAATAATGTTTCCTGTCARTCCAAGCTCTCATTATAATTGGATCTCACTTAGAAAGGAAGATGCTCCATTGACTGCTCAGATGGAGAAAAATACAGGTTTGAAAATGAAAATATCWGTCTGAATTCTGTTTCCAGGGAGCCTGCTTATGCATTTACAAGTTGGATAACACTTTAATCCTTGCTGTGTGTCACATTTGGATGTTACCATAATAAGATTCTCTCACTGACTAGACACCAGCTCCACAGTCATGACAGTGAAAGTGAAAGCAGGAAGAGCAAATGAAACTTCTTCTCAGGGATGCTGGTGTATCATCACCACGACCTAGTTGCAGAGAACTAACTGAAATAGTTGGCTTTTCTGCATAAAGTAGTGTGTTCAGCTGTGAATTTACAGCTAATTTGGTTTTCTGCATGCCCTCTTTTGTGGTTACTCAGTTTGCAGAAAGTATTAGATATTTCACGTGGCATTAAGAGGAGATTAAGTTGCTCCAAACCAAGGCAATTTGGTGTGCTGTAGGGGTGTTTGCARAAAGAGTTTGTGGCAAAAAGTTGTAAATTCATTCCCTAACTTACTGCGCAATATCTTTATAAACAAGGCCAGAGACAGCAAAAGCAGCTGAGGTGGTTGTCAAAGCAGATGAATATTCAGGCTGAGACTGAAAGTTCTTGGAAAAGTGTATCAGATAAATGTCATTTAGAAGACACTCTGTGGGCAAGATCTGTAAAATGTGTATAAGAGGCCCTAATTTTGCGGGTGTGACAGAGCGAGATGGTGTATTCTGTGCAGGTCACAATTTGTTGAAGGACACAAAAGCCACGGGCTGTGTAAAACTTGGACTCTAATTTAAAAAAAGTTTTATAGAAATCCCTTTTTGAGGGCAGCTGAAATAATAACTCCCAGAAGGTGTTCTTGTTCCCTGGTAAACTGGTGTAGTTACAATAAATGGGAACTTCCAGTAGTTTTCTAGTGAGTATTATAAAGCTAACCAGTAGAGAGACACCAGACAGTTTTCACAGCCCTGCAGGACACAGAGTAAAAAATCTGGTGACATCAGGAATTCTTTGCATGAGTGTCTTTTGCAAAGACTTGCTGGTTGTGTGCTTGATCCTACAGCAGGCAAACGTACTCAAAAGCGATTAAATAATCTTTTCTCCCTCCATGGCTCAACCCAGTGAGGCACAGATGGGAGAATAGGTTGTAATCCACACCAGAATTTTGTAGCTGTATTGAGACAATATGTTTTCTTCTATTATTTGTCTTCAATCATAGCAGTTTAGCACTATCTTTTMTTTTGCTTTATGCCAAGTGGAGACAACTCAAGACTTTGCTGAGATTTGCAGCACCTGAGAGAAGTAAGGGCAAGGCTAAGAATAAGAGTGTTACAAATGTGAACAGGAATGAAAATCCAGGGAAAAGTGGAAAGTGCTTGTTTTGCTTTTGTTGTTCTGCATTCCTTTTTTACTCACAATAGCTCACTGATTTATGCTCTCTGAATGAATAAATAGAAGCCAAGTTTTGCTTCAGGTGAAGAGCTGATGTCAGAGGGGATTTCTTGTACTGTTATAGTGCAAAGATCACCCAGTAACAGCCAATCATATGACTCTATAACCACTTATGCAGTGGGAGTTCGTGGGGGTTATGCAATGGTTTGTAAAGTGCCTATTAGCATAAAATACACATAAAATTTGTTGTGAAACTATGTCATTTGGATGGTGGAATAATAATTCAAACAATACTTTTCAAAGCATATAACTTGATCAGCAGCTGTTGAATGCATAAAATAAATATTTATATTCATGGGATAGCTCTGAAAAAGGTCAAGTAGGAGACATTTTAATCCATGTTTTCAATTTGTTGCTATATGTTTAGAGTAATAAATCACAGCAGCTTTCAAAAATAACAAAGGCAACAGTAACRTATGGCTCTCAAATGTCTGTGGACTGTAGATTAAACTAATTTGTTTTTCCTGAGCACCTAAACACAATTTCTTTATTTGCTGGTTGTGATCTCTTCTGTAATTACAAAAAGAGATTTGATACCTAACGGCATAAACCATTATGCTAACAATTTCAAATTAATGGGAACTTCCAGCTTATTTCAGAAGACACRTTGCCAAGTACTGCCATCACATTTTTCATAACTTTATCAAATGTAAATACATTTCTAGATGTACAAATGTAATTTGTATTTGCAATTTTCAAATGTAAATGTGACTTCTTGTCCTGTTTGCAGGTACAGCACAATTGTAACAACATGACACTCTGAGGCACTAATTCATTGATTTAAAAAGCCCTCTACAAATGTTTTATGTGTTTATACATTGTATGCACCCTTAACCAAAATGCTGTGCTCGGGTTTCTCTCAACACCTCCTGTCATTCAGATGTAACCACAAAACTTCCTCTCTGGTATGAAGACTTAGAGCATTAGTTTTTCTAGCAGACTTCAGTCACAGACAGTGCTAAATTGTTTCCTTTCTGAAACCCATACYAAAAGCACACTTTCGACTGCTCTGCTGTTTGTTCAATTCTTCCACTGTGTCTACATTTTGGTGCATGTCCTGTCTTAAACCATCTGTCCTGGGATAGATGGACCTCGTGGGACTTGTGAAGGTGGCTTAAGGCAATACAATTCCATTTGCTTTAAKGGAATGGAAATGTCTTCCAAGAAGTGTGAATTTGTAATATTTGTTTGGGAAGAGCACCATGTCATGCGTGTCTCTTGGGAGCTGGGCCGTGCTCCGTGCTGAGCGTGCTGCAGTGATGAATGGCCTGGTAGAGCACCGCTACAGAGAGAGGTGCCTTCCCTTTGGTAGCCACATGTTAGAGATGTGAGCTACACCTCTGTGTGTAAATTAACACTCTGGTCTGTACTCTTAGCAGCACCTAGAGAGACAAGCAGACACTTTGTGGTTAGCTGCATCACTTTGTAAGTGCATTGTGGAGGTTCCCTGACTGTAATCAGAGCAAGGACCTGTGGAGCATGTGGATGGATACACACAGTGATGTACAGYTTTGTGCCTTCATCTAGAGCTGAACTCCAGCAGTGGCACAGTAATTAATCCARAGTGAATGATAAATATGCTTTTCACAACAGGGCTGTGATTAGTGCATTGTGCAGGGAAAGGGTCACCACGTCATGGCTGTTGGCACACACAATGCCCATCAGCACCCATGGAGCCATGGATGTGGTGAACTTGGACTCTGCAAAATTGTGCAGATACAAGGTCAGAGGGATGAGGTGCAGCTCTGGTTATGAAGGAGGTGCTTTGGCAAGGAAGGCTGAGGTTTCRGTGTCCCTATGCTGTTCAGAAACSTACAGCCTGGAGGAAAACCCACATTCTCAGACAACTGCTTTCRTCCCCAGCCTACAAGCTGCCCTAGMGTTTGCCTTTTTGGKTCTCCCMGGTAGGAAGCATGTGCCAGTCTGTCAGCCTTGTTCAGGAATCTCATGGGGTCTGGAAGTTTGGCCATATCCATACCAAGGATGAAGTTAGTTCCTTCCTAGAAGCAGGCATAAGTATAAATTAATTTACAAGTCAATCCCCGAGACAGAGATCTGAGGATCCATATTTTTCCATTGTGCACATTTCATTCCTACTGAAGTAGAAGTATCTTCAGAAAAAAAAATGAAAGTAAACATTAAAAAGAATTATTTATTATGGCTGGGAAATTTTTGTGTTTCTCAGATTTGCTTTTCTTAGTAAAACTAAACATTGTTGTGCAAATTCTTTCTGGACAAAGAGACAAAGTAAGAATTCAAAGGTAAGCTAGTTGTCCTGTTTCCACAGCTCTTGCAGTGCCAGAAATTGAAGGGCACACTGGGTTCTGAGATCTCYAACAGAGCTTGTTTTCATCCACACCTTTGCTTTTGTAGCATTTTTTGTAACAGGAACTAGAGGCACAGGTGAGAAGATCCATTCCTGTTTCAGAGATATGAGAAACACTGACTCCTCGTAGGCAACAGCTGCAGTTTTTTTCAAACCCTTATTTGAAGCAGATTGTCTTTGGTTAGTGGTTGATTCTTTGTTTGATGCCTTGGAATTGTGGAATTGTTCTTTGCCCTCTGCAAACATGCACACACACAATGAGTCACAAATATGAAAATTGTTTATTTTGACAGTCAATCCCACAGCTCGCCCCATGCCTCTCTTACAACAAGGTGAATAATGGGGATTTGTGAAGACTTTGTCTTTACTGCTGAAGATGTAAAGTATCAGCTTGAATTAAAGAAATAAACAATTTCAGTAAGTTTTTAGTAACTTTGCTGTGACAAAGAAAATTTTAATTACATTTGCATGTGGAAAATCCAYATACATTGGCAGAAAAGCATATGATTTGTAGTCCTGCCATAAACATATGGTTTAAACATATACATGTGCCATGGTTTTCCATTCCTCACTGGTACATGAATTGGAGCAATCTGCAAATAGGTCCTCTCCCTCTCCCTCTCCCTCTCCCTCTCCCTCCTCTCCCTTCTCACTGTATGTTATTGATGTAGCATGACAGATGCACATAATTTTTCAGCTTTTCTCCTCTTTTAGAATTTTATGAATCCGTTTCATTCACGCTTATTACACAAGCATCTCACTATATTATTCTGTCCCAGATAATTTTCAATGGCGGATAAACGAAATCTTCCACAGAATAATTTTGTACTGAAGTTATTCTTATTTCATCGGTATTTAATAAATGTGTCCYCACCTACCAATCTCACAAGATCCATATTTTCATTAATAGGTGCAATAAAATAAATTTATTTCTCTTTCATGTTGCCTTTTGATTTTTAGTTTGCTAACTTTTCTCTTTCATCTGGCAGACAGAYATGAATAGATTGAATTTATAGAGAATTATGTTTTAAAAAACACCGTACCAATACTGGGAGCCCTTGTCTAAAATATAGTAAATGGTTTTTCTATGAATTTACCTGATGGAGTCATAGTTTAAACACAGATAATCTTGGACAGGATATTTTTTTTGAAATCGAAGAAAACTATCTACTGAAATACAACCACTAAGAACACTTTTGTGCGTCTATTTTCATTATATTTAGRAGGTTGTTGAGTTAAGGAAAGATGCCACCTCTACTCTTTCAAAGAAAGAAACCAAACCCATAAAAAGCACAGCTTTCCACATTCGAATTTTATTCACTATTGCCTAGTCTAATAATAAATGCCATATTCATCTTACTCAGATGTGAAGTTTTGTTTAGCCACTTAGGTTATGTTCTACACTTTACAATAAAAAGGGTGATATAAAATCCCTGTTAAATAAATTGATCATTCTGGAAAAACAACCCTGTCATTCCACTTTCAGAACACAGCAAACAAGTAAAACRTTCCCAGTAAAGCATATTCAGTAGAAGTTCAGAGGACAGAGCCCTTGCTAATGCCTCTGTTCAGAGCCTGACCTCCTACTATCACAAACATTTTTCTCTTTAAATAATGTGTCTTTTTAACATCACCTTTTTTGTTTTATTTGCTTTTTGYGGGCCCATTTGGATACATGCTTTGAGAAGAGGGAATGCAGCAGCAGTACTTTGAAATAAATGGAATTAGAGGTGAGAAAATAGGAGCACAGTTGTTGGCTTTCCAACACTCCCAAGGAACATTTCACRAGAGAATTGTCTTGATGCACATCAGTGGGTAAAAGTACCATTACCTAATGTCTTCTGAGAAGAAAAAGAAAAGAAAGAAAACCCCCTAACCTACAAAACAATATTGYATCACGTTTGAAACACCATCAATGTACCACAGAAAGATGAATAGAAAAATGAAATTTGCAACAAAGTACAAATGCTTTGGCTCCAAGGCAATGCTCAATGTAGCCATGTGATTGAGTCCATCAATCTCAAGATCAATTGATCTTGATGTGCAGTGTCTTGGGTTCTCTTCTCTGACAGTTCAGAGGATCAGTTCCTTCTAGCTGTAACTTGCACCATTTTAATTTTTTTAAAGGATTTAAATCCTATTATTAAAAAAAGAGTTAAATTTTTTCCACTGTTTTGTGACTGATAGGCATTCAGGCAGGAGATTACACCCCATATGTGGATACCAACAGCACATGCCAGTGGCGTGAGGAGCAMGCTCTACTGCTTGTCACTTCTCTTTAAAAAGGTTTAAGTTCTTCACCAAGGGAACTGAAAGCTCAGAGAATACACTGGCTCTGAAAATAATTAATAGTAAAGGAACTTTTTTCTTTGAATCTGAGCATATCTSTTTTTTATAACCCTTTTCCCTGTTGGCATTTATGGCCTTTAAAGCCAAAATTGCAGGAGTTTTGCATAAGAAGCCTTGGTTATAGAATTCCCTTGTCCTACACTGTTTAGCCCTGTGCTTTATCTTTTTGAAAGCTAAAAGGCTTGTCCTATCAATTTGTGAATCTATATATGAATTCTCCAGATCTACAAATGTTGAAAATCTATTCACTGGAGATGCCCAGAGGATTAATAATTTAAATAAAAACAATCAGGACTGAGCTAGTGTTTTATAGTCAAAAAATGTCTTTTCCCTATACTATTTCCCCTTCTGGTGCATAAATAATTCCTCTAGCATTAGTGGAGCTATGCTAATTTATACCCACAGAGGACTTGGTCTCAAAAGCCTAATTTAGATGACAACACTGAAGTGCAAGGACTTGCCATTTTTATTTGTATGTAAAGTACYAGCACTCAAGTAGTTGTGTGTCATTAAATTATTTCTAGAAAATAAATTGCCATTTGGAAGGTTTGCTCTTGGGTGAAATTATATCTTTTTGTATGACTTTAGACAGATGCAATGAGTTAATTTGAACAGCTGCTCTTCAGTTCCCTAATTTTGTTCTGTCTTCTGTCTCCCATCTCTCCTCTACTGAGCATGCCTTCTTCACTACATCTGACTGAAATAAATACATCCTTGGACAGTAGCTCCTGCACTGCATTGCAATGTTCTCTCTGTTCTGAAGGCCCTTGGTAAAAAAATGAGGTAGCAGGGCATTAAACAGGTCGATGGTAGCTGTAGCTCCTGGGACAGTTAAAAGTTGGATGATAAGAAGGCTGTTTCAAGCCATCAAAGCTCCCCCTTCCTCAGCTGTAATTTTTTTGTTGCGCAGCACAAAATTTCACCCTGGGGTTTTTGACTGAATGGTGATGGATTTGCAAACAGTCTCACCTGCACACTGGACACGTAACCATTAATGGGACACTTAATTTCAGAGGAACCCTGYGATTAAGACAGCTGATGTGCTTGTACTTTTCAAGCCTCCCGTTAGTACTTTCATAAAGGTTGTGTTCTGTATTCTGCAGTCAGTTTTCTCTGCATTAATTGCTGCAGTATTTGCCTTAGTGGTACCTGAGGCATGCTTCCATGTAGCTCTGCTCCAGCTCTGTTGCCACACATTAGCCTTTCCTTGTGGCAAAATTAATTTGAAATCAGCAGGGCAGCCATGAACGTACATAAATGTTGCTAAACATGAGAGGGCTGCCTTGTTTGCAAGCAGTGAAGAAGARATGAGCCTTGCTGAAAGAGCTCGCCATCTGGGGAGGAAAAAAATAAACCTGCAGAAATAGCCTGTATCAAGGTTAAGGCTGGTGTTATAGCTGATGTAGCTGAAACTGAAATCCTGTGGCCTGAAAAGATATTATGAGCAGTGAGGCARGCTATGAACTGATCCTGTTGCTTACTAACAGTTGTTTCTGTGCCTGCCATTTAATCTCAAAATTCATCAATGCTTACCTGCCATAGGRCCCCGTGGAATACACTGAACTGCATTCTGCTTATTTCACCCAGTCAGGTCTCCTTGTACCTCGGATAACGCTGGGAGCAGGTTGGTGATTATTGTCATGGTGACCAGAACACAGGGACAACTTTCACAAAAGGCAGCTCTTTGTTTTGAGGAATCAGATTTACATTTTTTTAGTGGGTTTAAGATATTGGGGCTCTGATGAGCAATTTTATGTAAGGATACCATTTTTTATGGTAAACAAGTTGGTTGTTGGAGACGATTTTCTTTATTGGCTGACTATATGCAAATCAACTCAACTTCACATCCTTAATTGTAACTTAGGGGAAGTTTTCTGACCTCAAACTTAAGCTTCATTTAGAAGGTTTCCATCATTCTATGTTCAAAATATATTTTATAAATATATCAATAYTTGTGATGTGTTCACATGCCTGTTTTGTCAAGACTAAGGCAAACTCGATTTTTTTTCCACATTTTTCATGCTGCTGAACAGAGASAACTGTATAAGGGTTATATGAAAAGAGATGGGAACAAAAGGGTACTGCTGGCTAGAAGGAAACTGGGGAGGTATTTATTTCCATAGCTTCAGTTTCCAGGCAGCCAGAGAGCTTCTCACCCCTGGGGACTTACCTTGGCWGATGACTGGAAAATAATAGGATATTTGGATGAGATTCCACCAGGAAATGGTGTGATGGTAAAGATCCCTTGTAAGGATGTTTACAGTCATCGTATCACCTACAGGCTCACATGGAGTGAGGCTCTGGAGGTGTCTGAGCCCTGCAGAAACACTTTGCAGTGAGTGGCAATCCCAGCAGATCTCCTTATGCTCTAAATAGATGGAGAACTGTCAGAGGGAATGGACAGCAGACAACTTGCCTGCAGTCACTCAGCAGGTTAGTGGCCAGGCTTCTCTGCTAGCAGGCTGTTTTGTCCTGAACTAAATCTCTGGGCAGAACTTTTTCTCTTTAGTTTTTTAGGAAGAAAACAGACTGAGATCCCAGATACAAAGTCTGCCATAAAGCCTACAAAATKAATTCCCAGCAACCACAGTATTTTTAAGGATGTAGTTGTCATGAGTTTGTAATGTGTCCCTATATATCTCCACCAAGGATTAGGAAGAAGTTCTGTGTTTAAATAGCCTTGTGAAATAATATTRGGAATAAGTTTTGCAAAATAATTCTGAAGGAGTTGGGGATAATCACCAGGCAGCTCTTTCTTGAATGACCCTTACTTTTGTACTGAATAAATTTGCTACCTTACTCTCCTGGGAGCCTTTCCTCCTGCCTTTATTGTGGAAAAACAAAATTCCTGCAGGTAAGAAGAAATGCTGTGGCAGTTGACCACTGTACTTAGCTCTCCTCTGGAGCAAAATCCTTGACACTCTTTTGTGCCAATATGTGTTAATGTTTACCTGGCACAAAACATTGAATTCCATGAGAGAGCTGGACTCAGAGGACTGTCTGAAGTGAATAATTTTGTTCAGGTARGAAATAAATGCTTTTAAAGGGGTAGTGTTGAAAGGAAAATGTTGAGATGGGCAAAAGAAGCTATTTTAACAAAGAACAAAGCCTATTCTTCCGTACTACTGCTTTCAGCCTTTAAATTACTTTGCAGCCATTGATAAATTGATTTTCATTGATAAAGCCATTTTCACATCGTGTGACTTCATTCCTGCCTCTATGTATTCATTAACTGTTAAAATCCAATCAATTGTTTAAGAGTGGGATTTGCCTGGCCTCTTGATTTGATGCCTCTGTAAAGTTACCATGTTTGATAAAGGAGCACCTGCCTACATTGGAAATCTGCTACAGACCTTTGGTTTAGATTTGTCTTCCACTTAGGGCTGTGACCTAATAATTACCAAGCAAAAGAAAAATACAGCTTGATTTTGTGAGATGGCCATGTGATACATTTCTATAAAATAATAAATAACTAAATAAGGCTTTTGGTCCAGAAGAGGAAAAGCAACATTCACCCTGTTGYATTTTCTTGAAACTGGGCTGACTTTCCTACTTTTATCACAAGCAAGACAAAAGTAGCCATTGGGAGTAAGAGATGTGCAAGACTGTAAGAAAACAGAGTTATTAATGAAAAGTACTCAGCAGAGAGCCTATTACAGTATCTGTCCTCTCTCCTGCGCCACTGCAGAGCTAAAAGTGATTGATAATAACCTTGTAGTTACTGTACAATTTTCCTACAATTTTATCGTTGCAGTCATGGCATTGATCTACAGTTAAATGAGATAATTCCTGTGTGCTATCTTGCCAGTCTGCCAGGAGCAATGTACCAATTGTACCTGTAAAGTCACAAAAAAATGAATACCTGCTTGAGTCCTGGGCTTAATATAGAAGTTTTAGATAGCTACATTATGAAATTGCTATAAAGAATATTCTTAAGTTTGTAAGAAAAATGTGATGAGGACTATTTAAACCAAGAAATTTCTATCAGTAATACTGCTTTTATCAGAAGAATATTTAATGGCCTCTGCTTTTCTCCTTCACTGTATGAATGTTGCAAAGCCTTTTTGGTGGGGGCAGGGGGAAAGGTATGAAACTTCGTAACTGCAATCATACTTAAGTTCTAAGACATCAGAAAATATTTATGCAAYGAACATTAATCTGTGAAAGTTAGACTACTACAAACAATGAAATCATGTGGCATAAAATACAAGACCTTTTATTTCTGCTTTATTTCTGATGGATCAAAATTCAAGCTCTTAGAAATTGTACTGGAAAATTCCAATGAAATCCTACTTTGGACTAGAAACCATGCAGTTCAGTGGAAACTTTACAAAGCTTTCAAAGATATGTGTAAATCTTTCACCCAGTTTCTTCTCAAATGTCTTCTTTCACCCAACCCCCTAAACTTAGAATGAAACTTTTGGGTCACAAAACCACACAGACCACCTCCTGCAAARGTTTGCTAAAACCAGAACATAGTAAAACTCACTAACTTCAAAAAGCTCTGCACTGTAAGTGTGGCTTCCTACTCCTCCCTGGGTCTCTTTCTCACTTGTATTAAAGTTCTTTTTCAGCTTGCCAGTGCAAAATGGGGCCTCAAAAGGGAGCCAGTTACTGTCACCCGAGGTCTGTTTCCCTGTTGTTAACATGCTGGCTATRGAGGTGGCCAAATGGKCCAGGAGGAGYCAGAAKCTGCTGACCCAATAAATTGTGTCTYGAAAGGAKGCATCGAGGGTGCCCTCAGGTTGCCTATGACACAGCTTTTTAATTCACAGTCAAGATCGAATAATTTGGGAGTTTATGTGTTAGGAAATGAGTAGTGCTGAAGGGAAGGCTTCTGCTGGCATACAGGATTTGTGCCAGCCACAAACTGTTGCTACCTCACAGATGCTCTTTGATGATCCATGTGAAATTAATGAGATATTTCAGTCCAACTCCAGGTAGATTTGAGAATTTTCTCCCTAGAGCCATTGTCACATGCAGTGTCACCTGCTGTTGATCTTATTAATTATCTAAGAAGCTGAAGGAAGTGTTGGAGGGTGAGACTAACCTGAGRTCTGCATCACTTTTATAAGATTTCAAATGTCACCAGGCACCCAGAAAACCTAGATGGATTTCTTAGTTTTGAGGTTTTCTACACCTAAGTAAATAAAAACTCTAAAACCAGGGTAATAATGACTACAAACTGTACATTCTTTTATTCTTGTCAGTCTTCTTATATATTCACAAAGAAGCAAATAAATAAACCATGCCAAGTTATTTTCTCTGGTTTTTATTTGAATTTTGGTGGCACCCACAAGATGTTAAACAGTGTCCTTATCTATGGAAAAACATAGTTTCTTCCCTGAATACCTTTTGGTTTAAGACATAGATTTAAGACAAGCTGATAGATTATTCAGCTTCCTTTGTGCCAGAAAACACACACTGCTATAGAAAACATTGATTCCAAGGTCCTGACTCTGCCAGCTGTTAGGCTTGTGCAGGACCACGGTGAGATTTTCCACTTGCCAAAGGGGATTGCTCGCCATGGTAAACTTAAGGATGTGTGAATGTGTTGGTCTCTGAGGCTCTGCTCCTGTAAACAAGCAAACTTGTGCGTAGCTGTACTCACACAAGGGAGCACACTCATTTTCATGGCCTAATTTCTTCAGCTGGTTAGATATTTTTCTTGCATTAATCTGTTTCTCACAGGGTCAAGAAGAYGACAACAGACAAAACCGGCCAAATGATTTTGAGAATTTGTGTTGCTTTCACTAATCTCTCAACAAGCCATTTTTCAACCAGCTTGAAACAAACCCCAGCCACCTCATCTTTCTGCTGCTTGGGCAGGCTCATTTCAGGTTTGCCATTTTGTTTCAGCTGGGACAACATCATTTCTGCTGCACACCTCTTTGCTTGCATGAGCTACAGCAGTCCTGATGTGCTCACGGTGGCTGGCTGAAAGCACAGCTCAGGGACAGCCTTGTTTTCCCAGAGCTGGAACATTTTGCATCTTCTCAATGCTATGCCCCTGTACTGCACTGTACTTCACAAGCTGTGGTTTTGGTAAAATCACAGAAAAGAGCAACTCTGGAGAGAGAAATGTCTTCTTATATACAACTTGGTGAGTCTGCTCGCAAACTCTGCTCTCAAACTTTTCTGCAATGAGGGGCATAATTATCCATTGATAATTTGACAAGTAACACATACTGTTGAGGGGAGGCCTAGCCCACATCTTTGGACTATTTACTGTTAGTAAAAGTGTGAAAGTTGTCTTTCTCATGCAATCAATAGAACCACAAATGTTACCTCTCAAGGCTGGCATAAGATTGGTGTAATAATTTCTTTTAAAACCTTCTGTGAGCTCATTTCGAGTTATCTCAATTTCCACCTCCTGAGAAGAAAATACTCCAGAAAAAAAGATGCAGCTGACCATCTGAATGTAGAACATGAAACCTCAGGAGAAAACAGCATTATACTTTTAAGGCTGCTGAACTGAAAAGCAAATGAACAGTTAAGCTTGGCTCAAAGACTGACTGACATGAAATTTTAGGCTGCAGAAATAAAATCTTTTCTAAACTCCCAAGGTAATTCAGTGGATTGAGGAAACCAAAGCAGTCTTATTGATGAAACTCATGAGAGTTACGCAGCCCTTTCCCCTGTGTCAACAGCTTGAAGAGCTGTCCACCAAGAAGTATTTATTTGCTAAAAAAACCTTCTGTCTGGTGTATATATGTGGTCACTGTGGAAAAGCCCTCTGAAAATGTTTGTGGATGCCCTGACAGGTCAGAATTTAACAGCTGTGTCTGTGCCTAGACACAGGATACAATAGTTATCCATGCCAACAGCTGTTCAATGCTTTAGTCAGCTGTAAWGGTGCTTAAAACCCCACCAATGTGGATGCCTTCTTGGCTTCTGTAAGTGTGTAAACATAGTATGGGAGTTATTTCCTTCATTATTTTGGTTAGGAAATGCAGATACTTRCCATATGTAAGTATCTGCAGTCATTCAGAAAAGTTTTGGACAAGTGGYTTCAAAGGGCTGGTCCAGTACATGGAACTATCTGCCAAGTGCAGACATTGTTTCATTAAGCTGGACATATGCTGAAAATRAATGAATGTGAATAAATATAAATTATCATGAGCTGGGGAAGAGCAAAATGCACCTTCAAGGTTGTGCAGTCATTAGTGTCCTCTACAGAATGGTGGAACTAACCACCAAGGTTTTGTCAGGGTATCTTTGGTACAAAGTAAAATGACTGAATATAAACTTATTTGACATTTCTTAGTGTAGAGTTAAGCAACACCATCAGTGTTTTCCATGCTGCTTATTAAGATGATGTTTCAGTTGGTCTTTTTTTGTAAGCCAGGCAATAATGGGTTGAGATTTGTACAGATCCTCTCTTCTCAGCTGTCGCTTTTTGAATGGGCTTCAAAGGCCTTATAAATGCCACTGAGGCATAGCTCTGAATGCTGTTGGAGTCCCAGGCCTGTCCTACAAACCCAACTCTCTGGAGAGAACCTAGAAAGGGAGTGGATGTAAAAAAAAAGCAGTAGAAAACAGTTGTGAGCAGAGGAGGATATTTAATTTTCATTCTCATAGCTTGGTATTGGGGCAGATTGGGCTACAGCCTTTCTCTGGGAGAGAACTCCAACATCCAGTAGAGTCAGTGTCTAGGAGGGAGGGTGGTTCAGGGCAGGGTAGGGGCAGGAGGCAGAAGTGGGCACATGGTATCACACAGTTCCATCTTCATACCTGGGAGAAAATGGTCTTGAAAGCCTTTCCTTCCCTTATTTTTTKCTCCCTGTAATGAATTGAGAAGATTCAAAATCTAAAATGCCAACAGCCAGCAACAGACCAAAAAAAAACTTTTTTTAATAGTTGTGATAAGGATTTGTAATTAGAAGTTAAATCTTTTTCTGATGGGTGGGCACTTCCAAATTTTCCAGAAGTTCCAGGATGTGAACAACTTTTCTGATGAGGAAAAATCCAGGTCCTTTACAGGACATGGCTCGAAGTCACCAACGAACCAAAACCCCCTGTGACTTGGCCGGGTTTACTAACCACTGGCATGCAGTTCAGCACAGCTGCGAGGGAATTTAATAGTCAGAATTTTGAAATTATATCGGAGAATAAATAACAAAAAGAGAAGTGAAAAATGRGGCAGAATAGTTTCTTTCTGACAAAACAGGCTGACTTCTAGTGGCCAGGCTGAAATATTTATATACTCAGATCTCTGTGTACATTTATATGTGTATTTGTGTAAGAAGAAAAAATTCTTGAAGGAATTGAAACATTGCAGAAATATCTGTTAGAATAGGAATGCATTTTGCTAATAAAATAACCCATTTTCCTCTCACTCCTGCTGTTACACTCCCTGCTGTGGCCTGGAAACCAGATGATTTTGAAAAACAAGAAGCCTGATGCTGAATTCAGCCATGACTGAGTAAATCCAGAATAATGCTTTCAAATTACAGGGAGTGACTGCAGATTTGCACCCAGTGTCTGGGTCTGAATCCAGTCTGAACTATTTAATTCCTAGCAAGGCAATGTCCTGCTGCTTTCCCGAGGCTGATGTCTGCTGTGCACAGCATTTGCTGTCATGCAGTAAGAGGAAGGAGAGGGTGAGCTCTGCAGCTGAACTTGCAAACTCATGCTAGGAAAGTCAGCTCAGTAGTAAGAACYTGAAAACAATTTATTTTTAAAATCTACCACCCCACACACACATACCTCCTCTCCCTCTCCTCTCTCTGCAGGACCACAATTAGAGGAAATGGGGCAAGATACATCCAGACTAAGGGGAATCAGAACAAGGCTGTAAGTGGATCAGGAGTTCAAGGGGAGACTGGACAAATACTTGGAAGAGAGACCCTTTGAGGGTTGCTAATAGATAAACCACATCAAACTCAGGAAATTCCCTGGGCTGAAAATAGTAAGAGGCTGAGAATGTATTTGGATGCAACAGATCCTGACTTGCTCTGTTTTTACTCTTTTTTTGGTGTCTGCTTAAGGCAATGTGAGCAAAAATGTGAGATGCATGTTGACCTGAACAAGTGTGGAAGTAATTTCATTTTTTTCGGGGGCAGAGGAGATCTCAAGACTGAGGGAGAGACCACTGGGAAAATGGTGCAGTGAGGGCTGCCTCCTTTGGCGTCCTGGGTCAGGAGTTACAGGAAATTTCATTCCTCTTCTCATTGAGTTTCAATTCAAATTTTCCGCACACTAAACTGGACTTACATGCGCATCCCTTTCAGCATTCAGTCTGTTGAGTAGATTCCATCTGCAGTTTGGCAAACCTKCAGGTAATTAGCTTTCCCTTGTAATTATATTTCTAGTTAATGTTCCATTAAAGATAAATGAAAAGACTTCACATCTTCTGCTTAAGTGGTGACAGCACAAAATGCAACAATTCATAGTCTTTGAACAAACAAGCTCTTCCCTTTGCCAAGGTGAGGTGCATTTGCAATACAGAAGATCTCAATAATTTAGGTCTTCAGGTGTAYACTTTTCTTCTCCCAAGAAGGTCAGTGCTCAGTGGGTGGGCAGCCCAGGAGAAGAGCAAAACCTTCCTTGGGATTAAGGCACCAGATTCACCATGAAACTCTGGGCTCCTCTTCTTGCTCCCTTTCACAGCTGTTGTGAGTGCCATGGAAAACTGGATTTCCACAGGCTGATCCCGAGTTTCATTGCCCAATCCAGCCCAGGCCTAATTTCTTTATCTGAGAGCTCACAAGTGTGGCTGCAATGGCTGTGCCTGCAGGCAGGGAAGGCAGGCAGGTGAAGAGTCAGGGTGTGTAGAAAGGTGACAGCTGGTGGCACCTCACTGGCTCCCACCCACTTTTTGAAGCAATGTGGAAAAGAGGATGTTTCAATTTGCCAGCATGTAAAGTGCAGAAAACAATACTTTTCTTTCACTGCATGGTGTGTTGAAGAGAGAAAGTGCTGTTTAAACTAAGTACTCAGAAAAAAAAAAAAAAAAAAAAAAAAAAAAAAAAAAAAAAGCAAGCCTTAGCATAAAGACATTGCTGCAAAAATAAATGTAATATAATCATCCATATTACTGTAAAGATGAAAAAACTGTTCTCTGCTCTGAGGTACTGGGGATCAAGCACTCACCCTTTATGTATTTAACAGGGAGAGAAGAGGAATGAGATGGAGCTGGGAGGGCATTATGCAGCTCTGTATTTTGCATTTGAACTATTTCTAAAATACTTTTAAATACCTTTTTTTTGATTTGTAACACTAAGCTGAAGGTGTAAGCCTGGTCATTTTGCGCTAATACAGCATTGTTTCATCCCAGGCCACTCAAGGGTGTCCAACATAGTTTTCTGTTCTCTTTTGCTTGTRCACGCACAGAGCAAGAGAAAAATGTCTGGGAAAAGAGGCTGACGGCTTYAGTTACCCAGAGACATAAAAGATCCTTTGGTTAGAAAAACTTCATTCTAAAGTCTCTTGAGACATAATTGGTATTATTCTGGGAACATTTTGGGGGGAGAAAAAGATCTCATTGAACAAATGTTTAAACAAATACTGTGAGCAGTGAATGAGTGCATGAAAGTCGTTGGATTTAGAACTAAAAGCTTGGGGCTCTGAATTTTAGGAGCAAAGAAAGAATTTCAGTGGAATGCAATAGCAGTACACTCTTGTGTGTTTTTTATTGATGACATAATGCAACTTATTTTGTTTCCATCAGCTGCAGAAAATTTACCTGAACTGTGGGAACTGTCAGTGAAGAGTGGCAGTATTTCATTACCTCCTTAAAGCCCTCGCAAAATTTCCTGGGAAAGCACGTACTGTTCACGTACAATATCCSTTCTTAAAGGTCATCCTGCCAGCTGGCTCCCTTTTCCTCCTCTGTTTGCTACTCCCCCTGCAATTATTAAACCTCAGCCTGTTAAATTAAGAGAACTTAACGTTTCATCCCAAAAAATCGTCAAATCTGATCAAAATCTGGTCACTTCTTTCTCCGTAGTTCCAGACACAGCCACGAAATGTGCTGTGTGCCGTTTCAAACGGGGGGAGAGGGGCGGACCAGGAGGAGAAGGGTTTGGCGGAGGAGAGTCGGGACGCAATGTTTGCCGTGTTTCAGCGCTGAGCCGCGGTCCCGGCAGCCCGTTCCGAGGGGAAACCGCCTGGCGGAGCGGCGGGATGTGCCGGGATGAGCCGGGATGCGCCGGGATGCGCCGGGATGCGCCGGGATGCGCTGGGATGCGCCGGGATGAGCCGGGATGTACCGGGATGAGCCGGGATGTACCGGGATGAGCCGGGATGCGGAGCCCCCTAGCGATGCCCGCTCCTGCTTCCACTCTTGTTCCCTTTTTTTCAGGATGTCATCGGTATATTTGTCCCAGCTTAAAGATAAACTCCGTGTCGGGCAGAGCACGGTGCCCCTGATTACTCCAAGACAATTCTGCTTGATACATTATTTTCTTTTATTTCTTTTCGATATGGATCTGGCTGGAACATGGCTTTCTGCTCTGCTTTGTTTCAGTTTTAAATCCAAACATTCTTATTCAAACTCTGAACAGGAGTTMACTAATTCAGTCCCTACTATTAGGAGAACATAACTTTTTAAATACAGTGTTTAAACCTTTAGAATGTGCCTAAATTTGCATTAGCCTACAATTAACCATGATTTTATTTATAGTCTCCCTCTCTTTAACCTTTTGGAAAAGAACCAGGAGCAACCTGGTCTAGTGGATGGTATCCCTGCCCATGGCAGTGGGGGTGGAACTAAATGATCTTCAAGGTCCTTTCCAGCCCAAACYATTCTATGATTCTATGATAAAACCCAGACCACTGGCAATGCGAGTCAAATTAATCGTGATATTGTTGGTATGTACAGAAAGTACCTTGTGARGAAGAAATTTATTAAGCACTTGAATCTGGATCACAAAATTTAATTTGATCACGTGGTTTTTGTCTCTTTTAGGCAGAGAATAACTCACAAGCTGATACATTTTTTTTCTGTCTCAGAAATGATATAACCTTGACCCCTTCTTTGTCAAAATAGTTAATCTGCAGTTTATAGTGCCTTATGAGTCCTGCAGGCAAATAATAATTCTCCAAAGTGCTCTCGTCCTGTATTTTAATAAGGCTAAATGAGGATCCTCTTTATTGCCCATGGCCTTTCTGCAGTGTCTTCTAACTAGCTCTTCTCCTTTTCCACACTCCAGTGGACTGTGGAAAATGAACACTTGATATCATGTACCAGAATCAGTGTGATGGGGAAGACTGTTAAAATTCTTTGCTACAAAATCATGGACCCTTGTCAGTACCCYTTGCTATGGACACACTGTGCCCTTGCAAAAATTACCTTGATGTGCAAGATAAGTTGGCTTGCCAACAGATCATGCAAGGAGGCTACCTTGGGATAYAAGTGAATAATAATCCAAAGGTAATTGTTTCTTTTCCAGTGGAATAAATTAATCTTAATTGTCTGCCATAATAATACAGATTTTGAGACATGTCAGCAGTTCCCACGTGTGTGTTCCCATTATTCAAATTTGTGTTTCATATCTATTAGATAAAAGCACCCATTCAGATTTCTAGTCATACAGCAGGTGAARCGTATTTTCATAGAAGGCTTTGGGTTGGAAGGGGYTTTAAAGAACATCCCATTCCAACCCAYCTGCCAGGGGCATCTTCCCTTAGACCAGGCAGCTCCAAGCCCCATTCCAACCTGGACTTGAACACTTTCAGGGATGGAACMCCCACAACTTCCCTGGGCAACCTGTGCCATTGCCTCACCACCCATACAGAAAATAATTTCTTCCTAATATCCAATTTAAACCCACTCACTTTGGGTTTAAAACCATTCCCCTTGTCCTGTCACTACAGTACGTGATGAAGAGCCCCCCCTCTTCCTTACTGTGAACTCCCTTTAGGTACTGGAAGGCTGCCAGAAAGTCTCCCTAGAACATTCTCTTCTGCAGGCTGAACAACCCCAGTTCTCTCAGCCTGTTTTTGTAGGAAAGGTGCTCCAGATCATGTTTGTGTYCCTCCTCTGGACCTGCTCCAGCAGATCCATGTCCTTCTCCTGCTGGGTTCCTTGGAGTTAGATACCGTRCTCTGGGCGGGGTTTCACCAGAGTGGAATAGAGAGGGAGAATYGCCTGATAATGAACATTGGTGTAAACCTGACCAGTGCAGTTACCCCAGAATGTACTCCAGAGCATGCTCTTGCAAACTGGGAAGTAATTCAGATCTGTGTCTCAGGATGGTCTAAGGCTCTGCTTGTGATAGCATTTATTCTGGCTGATACTTCATGGGAAACAAAATCTGTGATTCTTTTCTGATCCACTGTAGTTCCAAGCTGTCCCTGCAGAAAAATCATGCAGATATAGTGAAAGCTGGATCAAAAAAAAATAGATAGGTTGTAATTCTGTAAGTTCTGAAGCTCATGAAATATTCTCCATAAATCAGCAACTATGAATACTGATGTCTTTCTCTATCACTCTCTCTCACAATTTCCTTAAAATATTCTTCAAAATATTTAAAAGTTAAACTTCATCCAGCCTGGTTTGGACTTCTCTGTGAATATAGTGTTGTGTGACTCTCTTGCAGAACTGTCATATGCAGCTTGTGGGGATAAATTACCTTTTTTGTCTGTGGCTGGACGATGAAATAGTTCATCACACTTTCATTTCATATATGCACCTTTTTTTTTTTTCCTGGCAATTAACCATTTTAGAGATAAATGTATCCATGAAGCATTTGCCATGGAAAAAATATGTACCTGGAGCTTTGGCTTGGGTTTCTGATGGCTGTAAGGAGTGTCAGTCCAAGCTGTCTTTAAAGATTGCAGTAAAAGGTTTATGAGCTGTATCTACTAGCATGGGCAACTTCTAATAATGTACTCCAAAGGTGTAGTGCCCTGTCCAGCACTGATTGCTCCAGCAAATGAGTACTCYTCTTCACTAGAGCCATTTGTAATCAACTAACAGCTTGACTTTCAGTCTGGAAAAGCATAATTTTGTCAGATTGGTTTATGCCACTACATCTCTCACTGCGTTTTCAGAGACTGTGACAGCTGTTGGTTTCATATTTACTCCCACATTTTTCTGTACTTTAAACAAATGTTGTTTCCTTCTTTACTCTGAATGTTCTAGATGCTGTTGAGGTGTTCTTTCCATAGAAAAAAATAAAAGCAACCAAACAATGATGTGTATTATGAACACATGTATTATTTTCTTTTTTTGTAAACAGATTTAAAAGCCTTTTTTCTTACTTGCTCTAAGAGCTTCTCTTTCTTCTGTTCTGTCTCAGAGACGACAA
>NW_026623261.1:741975-769912 GCF_030028575.1 Malurus melanocephalus
TTTGGTTTGCTTTGGTTTGGTTTGCTTTGGTTTGGTTTGGTTTTTTTGTTGTTGCTGTTGGTTTGTTTGTTGAGTGTTTTGGGGGTTTTTTGTGTATGTTTTTCTAGAAGAACTTCTGTGCTATTTTATGGCCTTATTGAGTAGTTGTGACCAAATATTGCTGTCTGAAGCATGTGTGGAATAGAGATTGCCTTCAGTATTTTTGGGTTATATCTTGCAAAGGAGCAGGAATTTCCAGAGTCAGTGCCTCATGGGTCATAATTTGTGTCCTGTAAGGAGAAAGATTAAAGACCAGAAACTATTCTACCTAAAGAAGAGGCAACTCAAAAAAAAAGAATAAAAATCCGAATGAAGGGAGAAAACTAACAGAGAGGGATTACAGCAGCAGCATGAAATTCTGAGTTAGGGCAGTAAAAAGAAACCTCACAACCATTTATTTCAATGCAGAAATAAACTCTGCAGCTCATTGCCACATGATGTTGGTAATAGAAATATAAATGAGTTAAAAAAMAATTAGATACAGTAATGAAAGAAATATTCACATGGATACAAAAGTTGATAGCCCAATTTTTTTTAACTCAGAGGAGAACATAGCTTGGAGCTAGGAGGAGAGGATGAGGATGAGAGCATACAATAAAATTACAAGGGAAATCAGCATTTTAGTAACAGGTTTTGTGCAACTGTGGCTGTAGATAGGGAAAACATTAGTATTAGTTCAGTGCCACTCACAAGAAGGAGAACTATTGTCAGATTTCACTGCTTCTGGAGCAAACATGCAGAGGGAAGCCTTACTTGCAGGAGAGAGCTTGCTTTCACACACACACRCACAATGGATGCAATGCATTAAACTCTTCAGCTAATCAAGAGAAACTAAATCAAACTTCTTCCTCAGAAACTCAGTTTGCTACTGCATAGTTTTCAGTTCGTGCACCTTTGGCAAGCCCTGCACTCATTTACAGCTTCTGCTGAAATCTGACACTTCTGTTCTTACTAAAGTGGTGCATCTCCAGCCCTTTTAGTCTCACCTCAGCTCTCACACTCTTTTGTGTTTATCCTGTTTGATATAACACCTTCTGTTTCCTGGGAGGGACTGTGCACATTTAAACTCATTTACCTTTACGGGTTTGTGCTTTGACTCCGGAGTTGTTCCTGGACCACAGACAAACCTGAAAATGTGRTGGGCAATGTTTAGACATTGCGGTAAAATTTTTAGTTCACGCATTTGTAGCTGTTGGTTTTATTTTCCAGATGCTGAGATTTGGAGTTTCCTCATGAGTAGTCTGTTATAACAAATGRCTGCAGCTCAGATTATGAGTTTTTAATTAAATTAATGGGGTTTTTTTTCTGGCAATGTCTATTGAAAAATCATGGCTGGTATCCTGACTTCTTTAAATTGGTGGAATAATGATTCTGTCGAGATGGCAATTCTCTGCTGTTAAGTCTGCCAAKTATTTGAGAAACAATTGTAAGATTTCACTGTTACATAGTTTTAAAAAAACAACTTATCTTTGTTGGTCTGTAGTATAATTGTTATCTATAGTGCTATTAAGGATGTTAAAACACTATCAGATTTCAGCATAAAGTGATGTGACAGTTAATTTCCTGTAATCCTTTTTGCTTTTAAATGTTTGGGTTTTGCATATTTTAATTTCTTTGCAAGGTGCCCCAGGTAACTATTTTTTCACAGTGTGTGGTTTTGCTGATGAATTATAAGGTTAGCACAAATTTCAGCTACATTTTTCTTAATGAGGGAATCTTTCTGTTTTGATACCAAGGCCTGTTTTTAATTAGTTAAGGCAATGCAAAATAAATAAACTCAACATACTAATGCATCATATTGATTGCTAGCATTAACAGGGTAAACAAGGAGCTGACTAGAAAATAAGAGAATTCATGATTTAAAAAAAAAGATCTTTTTTTTAATGTCTACTATTTAAATTAAAATACCATTCTTCCCTGAAAGATGACTAGTAAGCGAAAGCCTTCTGTGTTCTGAGTATGCCAAATAACTGGAACACAGGAATAATCTACCTGTGAATAGCAAAGTTATCCTGCCTTTCCCAAGACCATTAATTTGTGATAAACAGGTTTGACTGATACCAAGGATGGGACTAGTTTAGTGAGAACTCTGAAACATGGTTATTTAAACATTTGTTTTCCCCAAGCAGAAGGCAGAAATTTCTCGATAACTGCCTATTAAGTGAGTGTTCATGTTGTTGGTGCAGTCTGGCAACAAACAGGTGGGGTGTGCAGGCATGTTTAGGTGCAGATGATCAAGAAAGAGAGATGAAAGCAAGGCCATGCTGTGCTGGTGGAAGAGATTTGGAGATCCTGTAGCCTCAGTGAACCTGTTCCACAGCACACCAGCAGAGCACAGCCCTGGTTTGAACAGCGCCTTTCCCTTTGGAAAGGGAAGTTATTTTAACTCTCTGCTGTGAAGAATTGCTTCTGACATTTCTGTCCTCTTTGCAAATTATTTCTCAGCTGAATTTCTTTTTGTCCCTGAGTTTTTTTGTGGATTGCATTGTTGCTTAAAGCTTTGCTGGGCCTCAGAGGCTCTTTTGCAATCAAGGAGACACAACCCAGCATTGTACAACACAAATAAACATTTGTAGAGCACAAACATGCATTGATAATTGTAACTCAACTGACCCCTGTAGACTGAGCTTACAGCAGATTTTTAAGAAAATGGAGAAGAATACCATAGAGTCCTCTAATTGAAAAATGAGGGTCTTCCACTTGCACAATATTGTGACCCACCCACTTGGTAAGATCATCCCTATGTTTTATAGATTTCATCTGCATCTCTTTTTCTTAATATACTCTTCCAAATTTTCTATTTCAATTACCAGTGACTTTTTTTTTTTGTTGCTAGCTGGTATCTCTTTTCAAAAAGGGCAAATTGTCATAAAATGTGGGCTCGTGTTGCACTTTCACAAATTGTGGGTTGATTCTGTAAAGATCAGATCCTATTACTGTGTAGCTACTGTCAGATTTACCAACATGACCTTATCTCCCTGAGTAGGATGGGCTTTGTCATTGCTGAGAAAAAAAATCTGCATTTGATTTTGAATGGAACATCTATCCCGATTATTTCTTAAAAYATATACTCTCTGGTATAAAGATTGCAATTGGCCTCTCCCTACACTGAAGCTACAGTACAGCTAAACCAAAAATGTATTTTTGACACTTTTAATTGACTGTTACTTGCAGCTAAAAATATGCATTTGACTGAAAGTATTTATGACATAAATACCTCAGAATTAAAAATAAAACAAACAACATAATTATGGAATTGTGTATATCCTTGATTTCCAAGGAATGCAAGTATTGCAGCCATATATCTTACTTTTTCCAATGTAATAAAACTATAATTAATAACTCCATAATTGTCTGYTCCCATCATCTAGCTACACTATGCTATGAATAGTACTGGGTGAATGTAATTGAAATGTCAGACTTTATATGAATTTGTGATGTAATATGTAACAGAACACATTAAATGAACAATCAATACAATAAAAATGGTTAATCAGAAAGCAATCYGAATCAACCAAAAGGGATACATAAATCTTTTGCATGTGTGACTCCATATAGGCAAAAATAAAAAAGGCAAAGAGACTGGAGATGTGTTTTAGAGGTAACCACTTCACCTAGAGTGCCTGCTGGTTGTGTTATTTTCTGATGTATATACCTGAAAGACAAGCACTGAGGTAAATGTCATTGATGACTTTGACAGACATAAAGATTGTAGTTAAAACGCACAGAAATAGCACAAATAATGTTGCTCTTAAGTGTCACACCAGTTTGGAATAACAATTTACATGGAAARTTAATGTTCTCTTCTATGTAATTTCAGAATTTCTATGTAGACACCACCAAGAATTTGTGCCCAGATCAATCTGCTGATATTTTGGAATTGCAAGTTGGCTGTCAAAATGATTTGGTGCATCGTGAGAATAAGGAGGCCATGACTGGGAAAGCCACACTAGTGGAAAGCTCTGTGATTAAAGGTCAGTTAAACGTTACGGTTTGAGCTATTAATTTTACAAAGCTGAACCCTAGCCCTGATGAAAATTTGACATGCAGGAGCATCTTGTGTGAGTTCTCTTGGAGTCTGAGTCAAAAAGGGATGAAAAGTGAACCTTTCTGTTCTCCCTTCCATAAGTGCCGTAAGGCAAACTCATCCAAGCTCTCAGCAGCAGCAGCATGGTATTAAACTCTGTTTGACACTGCAGCATGAATATTCAGTGGTTTTCAGGAGCAGACATTTGGAAAACGTGTGCTTACTTTGCTTTAGAGTGAAGCTTACACAAAATCTGTTATTAAAAAATACTTATCCCAAGATGTTTTAAGATGAGTAAGCAAATTACGTTAAAGATATGGAGATGTCTTTGGCTCATATTTTTGTATTTTGAAGAAAAAAATAATACTGAGCAAATCACTTGTCTGGTAATTGTTTTTAAAGTCTCCATTTTTTTGCATTTCCCATAATTTTGAGAGATGGCTAGTTTTTCTACTTATCTTTCAAGTTTTTCCTTTTTCAGAAATGAACCATAATGAAGTGGAAAAGCTAAGTTGATAAGAGGATAAATCCAAACTGTATTTATTACATAGATTTCAACTTTGCAGTTAATTTAAAAAAAAATCATTAATTTCTTAGTTACAGGTTTTATTTGAAATATGAGCACATCACATYAATTACAACACTGGAACATTTGGAAAGCTAAAGCACAAACATTCATCCTCACAGCATTTGTTAACCGATAATTGATATCTATAGAGGAGCCCTATAAAGTTTTTCCTTTTTTATCACGTCATTCAGAGTGTAAGACTCTTAAAATGGGTTGTCTATTTGAAACTATGTGTACTGAAGCTTCTAAAAGCAACATAAACCACTTTTATGGAGAAGAGTTACAATGTCATGTTGAATCTTCACTAATCCTTATTGCTGTGGAAGTTGATTATTTGGGAACTGATTATTGAAAGTGATGTGGTTTAACCCCAGKCAGCAGCCAAGCCTCACACAGCTGCTTGCTCATTCCCCCACCAGCAGGATCASGTTGAGATAAAAACAGGGAAAGCRAAAGCCACTCACACRAGCAAAGAAAAACAAGGCATTAATMCCCTGCTTCCCATGGGCAGGCAGGTGTTCAGCCATCCCCAGGGGSGCAGAGCCCCATCATGTGAYTTGGGAAGACAAACACCRTGACTCCAAATGTTCCCCTTCTCCTCCTTCTATCCCTGTGGTCAGTTGAGGTCACCTGTCCCATCTGTGTCTCGTCCCAGCCTCTAGCACACCCCAATTTCCAGCCATGGCAGTATGAGAAGCAGAAAAGCCCTTAGTTCTATGTAAGCTCTGCTCAGCAATAAAAAACATCTCCATATTATCAACTCTGTTCAGCACAAATCCAAAACACAGCCCTGTACTCATCACTGTGAATACAATCATTTCTGCCCCAGCCAAATCCAGCACAATATTTTGGTATCTGGCAGCTTTGAAATATAATTCCAAATTTGTTATTTTGTGGTTTTGAAAAATCTCTTTCCAGGCTCCATTTTGTCTCTGTTTAATGATTTGATTAGATTTTTTAGGGGCAAATGGTGAAGCTTACGTGTYGGCAGCTACAAGGGACAGTATCGTCAGTTTAAACCCCACAAAAGAAAAGSAATACTAACATACSTTAACAAGGTAMTCATTTTTATCAAGRGAACTTCCTGMAAATCACTGMGGCTTGACTTTGAAAACYATTGTCCATGCTGCAGRGATTAATTGGATCACTTGCATGGGTTGGTCTCTGTGGGGTGAGGCAGGCAGGGAAGCAGGGGGAGCACACCTGAAGAAAACATGATCAAAGTTTCTTTGATGAAGAAGGCAGGCATGAAGCCTCTGCTGAGGACTGGCTCGTTCACAAGCACAGAAGTCAATGCTTGAGCAGGTGCTTAACTTTATTGGCCTACACTCCTCACAGACAGGAAAAGTCACATAGGCTAAAGCCTCATAATGCCTTTATGGTGAAGGGTTTTTAAATATTTTTCTGAACACAGCTGCTCAGTTTGTGCAGCAAGGGGTGAAGTCACTTCCTGTGCCTGTTACAGGAACTGTACAGTAGTTTCTAAATTTCTCTTCTTTTCTCTTGGCTGAGAAAAGGACTGTGGAGCCACTAAGGCTCCAGCTCAATAACCAGACTGGGAGGTCACTTAGTCTTTCCATTTCTCTGCTGTGAGAGTATTTGTTACTCCTTGTGTTTCTTTYGTAACTGGGCACYACTGAAAAGTGTCTGTGTCCATCTTCTTCTCATCTTCCCATCAGGAATTGATACCCAGTGATAGAATCCTCCTTGAGCCTCCTCTTCACGAGGCTGAACAGCCCCAGCCCTCTCAGCMYCCCCTTCTATTTCAGATGCTGCAGGCACCTGATCACCTCCATCACCTTCATGGACTTGCTCCAGAGTATCCATGACTCCCTTGTCCTGGGAGCCCAGAGCTGGACCCAGCGTTCCAGGTGTGCTCTCACCTGTGCTGATCAGGGGGCAAAGATCTTTGCTGGCACTTTGCCACAAGGACACATGGCTGGTCAGCTTGTCTTCCAGGACCCCAATGTTTATCTTGGCAAAGCTGTTKTCAGTCATTCAGCTCCAGCCTGTGGGGTTAATGCCATTAATGAATCACCRTGTTGATAGCAGAGACCATATTGGTTTCTCCATTAAATCTTGACCCCAAAGTGTCAGGGCTCTTCACCTCTCTCCAGGCAGAGGATTGCCTCTGTTAGCCATGGTACCATCAAAATTTCTTCCTTCTCCTTCACACTGCTTGTTAGCTCATGCAGTTTTTGGTTCTGGACACCGGAAAACAGACTTGGACTTTTTGCAACAGTTTGTGATTCCATCTTCTGCTGAACATGTTTCAGCACCATGGTGAAACGAGGCAATATTGCTGACTGTTTCATCTGCCCTGCTTGAAGTCTGTCTGCCTTTTCTCTCCCTATTCACTCAGTGGCAGTATATTAGTCCTTTGTTCACCCCCCTCAAGCCTTATTTAATGTCACTGATAAGCGTCTTTTGGAATCTTGAAAAGCACTTCATGTTTATTGTGATTTTTCAGTTCCTAGCACAACTCTGTTTTTCTTATCAAATTTTTTCATTTGTTTTTAATTCTGAAAAAAATCTAATTGAGAAGCAAGCTTTTTCTAGGGAGTTTTTCATGTTTGAAAACATCTTTTCTTAGTTGTTCTTGCTCTAATTCCTTTGGCCCTCATTCCAGCAATGTCTTAACATTTTCTCTGACATCCTTTCTGAGAAAGAAGAGTTTAATTTTCTTCTGGTTGCAACCCACATAGTGATGGTAGACTGATGACTTAACTCCTCTTGCTTCCAGTAGACTTTTATTTTTAAAAAATCTGATTATTAATCAGGTTTCTTTTTTCCTTGTCTGCTTCCATGAGCTTATGGCTGGAGACCTGTGCTTTGCAGGTAATTTCGGGTGTATGACCAAGAGTATTAGAGAAAAAAAAAAAAAACATGTTGGGAGTGCTGAAAGTTTGCATGACTCTGGAACTGCAAAGATTCATAGCACCAGCTCTTCCCATCTAGCTCAGTTCTTAACCATCTGATTCAAAAGCTCATCAATCACACGTCTCCTGCCTCATTTCTGATGAAAATTGCAATTAATTAATTTGAAGTTCATCCTAATTACTGTGTTGACTTAGACAGCTCACGGAACACCAGATAAAGAATAGCTTTTGTTACTGGGGATTTCAAACTCCTAATACTTCTCCTTAGWACACACATAGAAAATCACAAAGTAGTATCATAATGATTCTTCTTTTGCAAGACTACTTCCTGCTTAATTGCTTCTTGTTATATTGCCTTGGAGGTATCCCTTTACAAACTCTGTCTAAATTAGGATATAGTGTGAGTTCGAGCTAGGCTGATATAGCCTTGTCCAAAGAACAGTGATGGATCGTATGCTGATGTACCCAAATCAAAGCTAAAGGTTTTTCTGAAAGTTGTGTGTTAGCATAGTCCAAAATTATTTGGCTTGATTAAAAGACAAGTGCAGAATTACTCAGGAGATTGGATTAGATGATACAACAGTTCATCCTGGCCAGCCAAGGAATCCCCATGAGCCCAGTGCTGCGTGGAGCAAGCTTGCCTGTTCCAGAGGGTGTACTGTGCTCTGCTAATTCACAAGATAATGGATTAGAAAATATGTCAAGACTARTAACGCAGACACACTCCTGTGGGTTTTGAGTGGGAGGAAATGCACCATTCACTGACTAATCTTTAAACTTCCACTGATGAATGTTAAACCACCCTCCAAAGMACCAACCTGTTTCAAATTCCTAATAAGGATGCTGAATCTGTACTCTCAAAAAMCCCCCTAGTTTCAGAGACAATTTCTATTTCTTACCAAAGGCCAGATAGTTCCGAAAAGAAAAGCAACATGTTTCTCTCTAAATTTTAAAGCCTCTATTGTCTTTCCTTACAGAGTTCATGTTAATAAAGATAGGATTGATTATCTTTGTTTCTAAGAAATTGAACCTTTTTTCCTCTGTTGCAGTTAAACCTGAATAGGCTACTAAAGATAGTATCTTATTTTCTTATATTTGACTGAGTTTGAATTAATTAAAAATGGTAGCAATATCTGCAGGATAATTACTCTCATTAGAAATCTGCTGTATCAGTTTTTCTTTATCCTTGAAATTTATYCTAAGTGAAGTTTCTATAACATTACATAATCTTCTTGCTCATGGCATAGGCTTCTGGAATAGTTACGGTCTGCAGCAAAACTGTTGATGCTGATTTTGTTTATTGATGTCAGGATATTTTAGAAAAGGTTTTTATGTATTCTCTCTTTAGGCACTTGATTTAGGAGGCTAGTGGGCTGGAGAAAGAAAATGAGGATTGGGACTTCTGCTTGTACTTTAGGATGCACATATGTCTACTAAATGTGCAAAGATGGCTTAAGAAATCTGTGCACCTGAGGGGTGCTGTGACTTGCTTCCCATTGGCTAACACATTACATTTGAGTGTGGCACTGTGCTCTAAAACAAATATCAAAATGAATTAAACTTTAAAACTTTAAAGTTTTAAAGTTAAACTTTAAAAAATTTAAAGTAAAACCTAGAATTCTGAATTACTGAAAAGAAAGAAAATTCTGAAAAGAAAGAAAAACTGCTCTTTTTTGATGACATCACAGGGATTTTGTATTCATGTTCTGARCTAGGTGCATGGGAATAAGCAATATGAATTAGGAATCCTTTACTGTAGGCATGTGTGACAACTCCCTCCAACTTCCACTGAGTTCAGTCTGATTAAGACAAAAGTGATATCAGATTCTTTAACTCCCATGGCCTTGTAATTTTCTCTTTTAAAAAAGAAAAAACAAAACAAAGCAAAATTGTGGTTTTCCATTGTAAACACAAAACTTGTTCTTGACTGCCACATCTTCTGAGGTAAGTTTAAAAAAAGGCAAGAAAATTACTGAAAATATGGAGATCATATAATTTCATAGAATGTGAGTACACTTTAGTAAATGATATTGAAACACTTTCAATCAGCTTTGCCCTTAACCAAACTATAACTTGTTTAATAGCAGGGGGAAGAAGTCATAGGTTCTGAATCCTTTTGATTTCACTGGTTTATTAGATATGACTGATTTTCATTGCAGTAATATTTTGAGGTTTCAGGCAGGAGCTTAGGTGGCTCCAGGGAGGAGGTATCCCAGTGTTACAGGCAGTTAAACTAAAGAKCATTTCATACCAGTGCCCTCTCCCACTCTCTGGCAGTTCTGCCTGGCTCTGCTCCCCTAGTCCTGTGCACAGAACACTTGAATGGGTCTGATGGTGCCCTGAGCCCTCTCTGCAGCCTCTTGCAGGAATTTACGCTGAGGCAAGAAATATGAGATTGTTTAAAACTTGTGGCAACCTTTTCTGATCTGCAAGAGCTGTTGATACACTGGGGATTTATTTTTTATGAGGCGGTAGTGAAACAGTGGAAACTAGGTCTCTAAAAGTTCAATAAAACCAGCAAGACAAGACTAGAAAAGAAAGACAAAGAAAAAAAATTAAAATAAAAAGGAGAGTGAAAGAAGTCAACAGTTGTCTCTTTCAGGAAATTTCAGATTTTTTAAAAGAAATTGAGATTAATCTTTTCCAAACAATAGGTTAGTAGATTCCAGAGGGAGATAAACATTACCCATACATTAAATGCAAACCTACAGTTTATGTGAAATATTTTGATTGTGGCACCGAACAGTTTTCAAAGATATGCTACACCATCACATGAAGTGATGGTTGGTGGATATCAGCTCAAGGAACAGTCCATTAGTTTTATGGCCTCTGATTCTTCTATCACTGATCAGCTTTCAGCAGCACTCCCGAGGGAATTAGCTCTCATTAGCACTGAGGAGYATCAGAACCAGGCTCACAGCAAATAAAATGCTGCTGTTCATAAAAGTGCTTTTGTTTATGCATGTAACTTCAGTTCTGTGCTTTTTCACTTAAGTAATGTGCAGAAATTAGGATGTGGCTCTACCTTATTATGCAGAATATTTCACAACTACTCTTTTTCAAGTTAGGCATAAATRAACAATAAATGCTATGTGGTTGAATGTTAATTTATGCAGCGTTAAAAGTGATCTGAAATATTTACCGTAGCTATAAAACTGTGTTATGGTCACACAGCCAGAGGCATTTGGGTTTGCAGCCTTGTGTGTACACAAGTTGGGGCCTCTAGCACTTGTTTCATTCAGTCAAGGGTCTTGAGGGGCTGGGTCACTTCTGTTGCCCACCTTTTGAAGAAGAGCAGAATGGAGAGTTATGACAACCATTTCTCACCTTGAAATTTGTGAAAAAACAGCACGTGTATTCCAGMAGAAAAACAATATATCCTACTCACTTGAGGATACAAATGAAATGAATGGAAATTTTTAGTCTGCAGAGCACCATCCTGCCACTACAAAGACAAATACAATTATACAAATTGTTCCAGGAAGAGCAGAATTAATGAAATTTGGTTTAATAAGTATTCAGGACTGTTGTCCCCYACTCTGCCTTTCCTGACAATAGCCATAACCCTCCCTGTGGTGTTCCTATCAGGAGCAAAAGAGCAGGTCTGGAGCTATCTGTGTGTATGTTGAGTGGCCATCCAATACGCCCAGGCTGATTTATCCTGGTGTCTGYTGCCAAATGGAGTGTGTAACAGCTGTGTTCTGCATGCTTCCCTTTCAATAGAGSAACTAATTCAACTCTAGCTTTTGTAACCACAGTGAGACTTCTGTCCCCTTTTCAAATCTGACTGAAATTGGCAGGAATAGACTTGTAAAAGTASTGAAGAGATTGATGGATGGATGGACAGCACGATGACATAAGCCTTGTTTTCTTGGCAGGCTGAGATGGCCTATCTGATTCGGTAATTCAGTGCTGAGGTTAATAGATTTTTTTTTTCAAACAGGGAAGAAAATTGCATTGATTTTAATGTTCAGAATCCTCTTGGGACTGTTCAGCTTGTSTCATTCATTGCTTAATGCTTCATTGAAGTGTGAATATATAGATTTCAAAAGGCACCCTGAGCAGGTTTGGGACTGGGGACAGTTGTGATTTAGTCTGGCCTGATGACATCAACGCTCTTTCTCCTTGAGCTGTCTTGCTTAGAAGCATATAATTTTGTTTACACGWGTTTGGGAAAGAAGAAAGCCTGGCTATGCCATCCGTGAGCAATCTGTACCTTATATCCGTATTAGCAAGTCTAAGTGCACAAACAATATTTCCCTCTCTGGATCACAGGGATTAGCTTATTCTTTCAGTGCCTGTTTTATTCATTAGTTTACTTTTAGTGATATCAAGCACAGCCAAATTGCAAATTAAGTACGAACCAGGAAATGTTTATTAACAAGATAGTGGCCACATGTGTGAGTGAGATCTTCAATGCATTTCTAATCATATGTTTGGGGTTGGTTTTTTTTTTTTTTTTCCTTTTGATGCTTAGATCTGGAAATACTTTGCTAATTTAGTAGGGGGGGACTTGTGGATATATTGGTCTATGACAGACTCTGCACTGGTGTGGCCAGACAGATACTTGATGAACATAGTGATTATTTCCAGCCTTAGAAAATATTTAAAGGAAAGGGTCACACCTTCGCAAAGAAATTACTACTACCCAATTTTTGAGGGAGAGACTCCTCAGCCATGGAGAATCTCAGGAGGAACACAAGTGGGATTTGGAGACTGCTGTGAAATCACAGAGTTATTCTCTTGGTGAAGGGMCACACGGTGGCTGCGAGAGTAAGACTTGGGGGAATTCTTATTTGAGAAGCTAGATCCCATAAAGAAGAACCTGTTTGACAAACATGGCTTGCTGGAAGGTCAGAGAGTGCACTATGGTAGGTTGTTTCAGGCTGTGTCCTAGAAAATTAATCAGCCAGGAGCAGCTGTACCCACAGCAGCATTTCACACTGATTTGCAATTTCAAATGAAAGTTTTGGCTTTAAAACATTACACATGAGCCTTCCTGATAAACTCTAAGGGTGACTGGCTCTTGACAGGGGACCTGTGCTGATACCACCACCAGTATCTCAGCTCTAGCTGGTTCTGTTGCCACTCAGCTCTCGCCCACCCCAGGCTGCCCTGAGGGATGGGGTGGCTCTGAAGGGGTGAAATGGGGCACTCACTGATGGATCCTTATGGGGTTCTGTTCCATAAGAGACCAGTGCTCCATGTGCCTTGCAGAGCTTCCTCCAGCCTCAGGRAAGTGGTAGGACCACGCAAACAGGGGAGGAGAAGGACTCTGGTGCCTCCGGGCAGCAGCCTGAGCCTCTGTGAGCTGAAAAGTGAATTTGTTACTGTGCCCGAATGCAGAGTAGAGCCCACCCCAGTGCTGAAGCTGCCASGAGGCCTCCAGTGAGGGTCTCTGTTCTTGTGGGAAACCCTGCTGCTCTCTGAAAGGTTTGTCCTCAGTGCTGCTTCAGGCCACTCCGGGTSGATGTAAAGAAATGCACTTCAAAATTTTCATTTTAACCTGATGCTACTCTCAAGCCTTTGTCTCTGTTATATCACCTTCTAACTAAGAAACAACTGGGGGTTCTGGCTCTAGGAAATCCCAAGGTAACACCATGGTTTCCAAGCTGAAGGGACTCCTCTTGCCAGGCAGTGAAACACAAAACCATAGGAGCACATCTGTAGTAAGGATGGTAYATGCAACTCAAGGCAAGTGAACTGCTCTTATCTTGATATGGTCAGATAATTTTATCTGCGTGCTTTCATGCTCTTACTGCTGACATTGTTTAAACATTTTAATAAACTTTAAAGTTATTTGTGCATAGATAGCAGGGAGGGATCAAATTAGAGGTATAAGCCTATGCAGAAACTGAAATAGGAATTCTTGAGTGAAGACTCTCTTGTAAAATGCTCATTGTCATTCTTGTTCTGTCACAGATACTGCTCAGGAATTGAGCAAGGCATTTAGGATCTCTGAGAAATATAAAAGTGAGGAGAACATTGTTTTCTTTGCTTTTATGGTTGTCTTTTGAATAGTACTTTTTTTCTTTGTCAAACCAAGGGCAGAGTCTTCCATTTCCTTAGTGTTATTTCTTGTTAATTTTTCAGGCCTAGCAAGAAACTACGAGGCAGAAGAGGAAGAGGAAGAAGAGCATGACTACAGCTATATCGATGAAGATATAATTGAAAACATAAGGAAAGTATTTCATGGCACCAGCACTAGAAATAAGCACGCAGTCTCCAAAGGAAGAAGGTGAGTGTAAGCTATGATCATTTGTGGATGCAAACAAGTGCAGGCAGAGTGATTTTTCAGACTGGCTGGTAAYTTCCACTTCCCAAAACAGGAGAGGTTTTCCCCTGGGAGCTGCTGCTGCCAAGGTCCTGTGAGTAAAGCAGGAAAGGCACCTCTGAGCTGCCACCTGTGACCCCCCAGTTACTCTCAGCTGTGTCCCCTTTGTAAAAGCAGTACTTATCATTGTTCTGGGCATAGAAGTGCAAAGGTTTTTTTTCCTGGTTTGTGCCATTTTGCTCTAAAATGATAGTGCACTGAATGCAGCCCTTTCCCTCCTTTTGGAAGTGAATGCCTTGTTATGCATGACTAAGTTTTTTTGCTTTAACAGCTTTCAGGCATTATCTGTGTTTTCATTAAATCTGCAAAGTTCTGCTCTGGCAGTCTGCAGTGAATTTAAGTGCTAGTGAAGAGGGCTTTTGCTTCTAAAAATCTCTAGGCATCATTTCCAGCTAAACACAGAGGAGAATTTTTTCTAGAGATGAAGGAAACTGTGGTCCCAATTCTTCTCACTCATAGCTGAACCTTCTTTGAATTTCACTTGATTCAGCTGAATTGCTYCTTTTGTGAAGAGAAAAGCATGAAAACACAGAAAAATTTGAAATGTTATGTTTCAGAGATTAAAAAAAATATTATGAAATATTTTATTTCAAAGTGTACTTTGTGTTTATTTTTAAGTGACCTGCAACATTCATACTTCAAGTTAAGCAACATGGTGAAACTGAAATAAGCTGTTATTTTTTTCTGAAATACTCAAATCTCTCAGAAACATGACATCCAGGGCAGTGTGTGGTATCCACGAAGGAATCTCTTCCCCTGCTCACAAACACAGAAATTCCAAAGTTACAGAAAGCTCTAAAAATGAAACAAAATAGGACGTTTCACATAACACATTGCTCCCTCAGTCCACGTGCTATTGAGGGGTCTTTCCCTATCATGTAATGAAGTTGATAAAGAGAAAATTAAGCTCTCTTCTGACTAAAATATCCCTTGACCATACACATTAAGGGAAAAGAAAGAAGAAGCACTTTCAAGAAGCAACACCACCCTGGAGGATCAGCATCTGCTTTCACTACTTTCTGTTGTGCCATCAATTCCTCTAAGTCTTTATCCACCTGCCCTTTAAATTCCCTATCAATAGAATCAAGGTTTCACTTTATTAGTTGCCTTCTTTGACAGCTCTAACAAAACATGAAAGAAAAGGACCTTTTCTATCTTAAGGGAGATCACTCTCTTTGGATAATCTTTGGATTATGAAGCAGTCCCATAAATTTTCATCCTCAATGGCTGACAGACTTATCCACTCTGAAATCATTAGCTATCCAAGGAGCATGTGGCTTCTCCAGCCTGCTGGTCTCCCCCAACCATCATAAATCATCACTATGGCTCTTCCAGCACTTGAAGTTTCTATCAAGATTCCCCACATGCACTTGTGAGTCTTTTGAGAAATGTGGATTTGATGTGGACATRTGCAATTAATCTTTAATACGGGCAAAAATCTTATAAAATATGTAACCAGATAAAATAACCAAATTAGCAGKGTTAGGCTTGCATATAGGTTAATAATCCACCAAAATATGTTGTCTCTTTAACATGTGCCAAATATCCAATCATAATAGTTCTTGAAGAATTCATCAGTTAACCATTTCCCACCCTGGTCTCTCTTCAAATGTCATAAGGACATTTATGCTATTTATTRATATCTACTTTAAATGAGTTGGTATCTAACAAAATTAAGTCTATTGATCAAAATTTCTTTTAAAAAGGATTGCTAGGAGGGAAAAGAGTTTTAATGAAATACAGAAGAAAGCCTCAACAGTCAGGTCCACCTTAAAAAAAAACAAAAAACAACCCAGTATTTATTATTTGCAGTGTTTTACCAGTGTCCCTCTCAAAATCTTTCCACGATCAGAGCTGAAGCATGCCAGGGTGACACTGGTAAGAGCCAGTCCTCACCCTAAGCAGGGGGGAGAAAGAAAGAACAGAGATTTGCCTCAGGTCATTGCTATGTTAAGTTTGATAGAATAAATGTACCCAGAGGGTCAATGATGTTAACATGACCTCATCACTCCAGAACAATAAGCAATTAAACAAGGGACTTGACTACAGATGCCTGAGCTTGCTATAGCAACAACCATCATTAACATATTTTAACCTTTCATTAAAGATTCGAGACAAAGTAAGAGAAAAAAAGCCACAGCACCCTGGAAGCATTTAAAATGGTGTGCCTTTCTTTTTAACAAGACAAGTTTCTCTCCTGTTGCTGCCATGAGTTGTTTCTGCTTTTTTAATGAGAAAGCCTTCAGTTTGACAGTCTTTCAGACGGTATTAAAGATGTCAACAGTGGCTTTTCTCTGGTGTGGGAAGATGGAAGGACCATTGTAACAAATTGGAATAACTTCGGTGATGCTAAAATGCCTCCTCCCTGCAAACAAAAATGAGATGGAGGCATGCAGCAATAGGAGTAGCAACAACAAAAGCTCCTCAGCAGCAAAACCAGAGAAGGCAGATTTTGTCTCCAGTGCTGATAGCTGCTTGTAACCTSATGGCTGGAAAAGGACAGAAACAACATGGCCCAGCCACCTGGAGAGATGAAAATGAGTTCTGCTGTCAGGCTGTTTCAGGAGGTTGTACTTGAACTGCACACAAGTGCCAGAAAAGGAATGGTCTCAGCTGACTAAGTTTCTGTGCTTATTAAATAGGAGACAAAAAAAAGGAAAAGTAGAAAAAACAGAGAAATGCAGTAAGGAATGTAAAAACTACAGAGCTGTGTTTTACTGTTCTCATAAACTCAACAGTTGGAGTAGTTTTGTGTGAACAAAGTAGTTTTATTTTTTTTTCAATTTGTACAATTTTTTTTTAATTGTACTAAAAAGATTAAGGTGCATTTTTTAAAAAATTACCTTTTACCTTGGTTGTGCTGAGATGCATGCTCCCTTATATTTGAAATCTTGAGATATTGCTACAAATGAGAATCAGCCTTTCTGACCCCACCACATCTACATTAATCCTTTTGTAGTGTTTTTTTAGGGCATTTCTCTAGAGCTGTGATGCCATTGACCCTCTAAGCAAGCTGTTCCTTTTCATAAAAAGCATTCTGGGTGAAAGGCTGAGGCAAACCTTATAGCCTTGGGTATATTGGAGTGAGGAACCCAAATCCACAGCTGTAGTTGTGTGTTCTCAGCAGTTTTGAAAGTCCCTTTCCTAAGTAACTTTCAAAGCAGATTTGGGCTCATCATCTACCTTGCTAATCTTCATGGTTAGATTATTTTTCAGCTGCCTTCTCCTTTCACTTTTTTCTAATAAGAGAAGTGAAGCTTTTTTCCAGGCTGCAACCAATGGTGATTACAGAAGGAAGAAAGAGTCAAGAGGGGCCAAAGGAACAGTGTGCTGCTCTGAGATCTGCAGATCTTAGCTTTGACACAGGCAGGACTTCAAARAACCTGTCTCAAAGCAGCGGGAGGTTCAGAGACCCTAAGGGCAGGGAAGACTCCCATGATTATCCAGATGTTCTAGATGTTCTTCCTACTCCAACAATTCCTGCCATTCCCCCACAGGGCAGATTCAAACATGTTTAAATAGTTTGGCAGAGTTGGGAACACAGCCCACTATGAAGTCAGGCACACTGGCATATTGCCATTAAATATTAATTAAATTATTAATTAACTTCCCTCTGGGCCTGCAGCTCTGTTGCATCAGTCACAGGGCACGTCCCTTGGAAAGCCTCTCCCCAAGAGGAAGGTGCCTCTTCTGCTGTGTCTGCCAGACCATAATATGACATGGGAGGCACGATGGTTGTAATCACACTGGAGAAACACAGGGAAAGAGTCAGAGTTCATACTGAACTTTTTTGCCCAGTGTAGGTCAAATATTTCYCTAAACTACACGAGCTATACTAGTAAAAGAAAAATTTACTGATATGATTTTCACATACTTAGGCAAAGCTGCTGGCATAGCTGTTTTGGAGTCATATATTAGCTTTATTTTTGCTGTAGTCTTTGGATTGCTGGTGTAATTGTACTGACAAACCATTTTATGGTACAGACAAGCCCTAAGTTGCAGCGATTAATTTGACACAAGAGCTCGTTCACCTGTACTCTCTGTGCAATTTTTAAATCCAAATGTAAAATTTCCTGTTTCACCCTGTCACTTTGTTTTGTTTGYTTTCAGGGACATCTGAAGGAAAATAATTCTGAAATTAACTGGAAACGAGAAGGGAGCTGTGTCCTTCACACATCAAGATTGACCGCAACTGTAAGAAAAGGCTGCTCATGAAAGTCCTTCTTGTCTTATGAAGAGCACACGAGGCTGTAATTTAGCTGTAATAATCCTCTGCGAAACTAAACTGCTTACTTGTCCTAAATAAGAAGCCAAACCAGCTAATGTCTCATGACCCTTCATAGGGACAGAGTTCTTCTGTACATATTTATTAATGAATTCAGTCCAATCCTTCATTCTTATTGCWCCTGAAATTCCGGTTATTTCCTGAACCTCTGTAGGGCATATGCAAAGGGAACACACCTTACTGAAACAGCTGCATTGTTGTTTCTTTTGGGTTTTGGTTTTGCCTTTTTTTTTTTTTTTTTTAAAGGAAAGGGTAGAAAGGATAATAAAAGATTGTCTAAGGTGGACATTCATTTCTTTAACCAGTCTTGCATGCTGCAAATTAAGGCTCAAAACTGGAAATGCCCTCATTCTGCCACTCTTTCAGATGAYGGACAAAGCACAAATAGTACTGGTGCACAACATGTAATTTGCCTGGAAAGCAATGCCACTCCYCTAACAAGGCCCAGGAATGCCTAAACTAGACAACATTGCTATCTCCATAACCCCTTGCACAGCTAATATCTAGAATCACACTAAAGCTATTATATTCAGCAACTTGCTGAAAATGCAGCTGGGAAGTGTAGACAGAAGCTGGCTCTGAAAGATTGGTGTTCATGCCAACCCTCAAAACTGAGAAAAAGGCACAGGCTGACCTCTTTAAGAGGTCTTTTCTGGCAAAGGGGGTCTGATATCCATAAGCTGGGCATATAAGAACTGGGCAGGTCATGCCTGGTGATTCCTGGGTATCCAAAAGTGTTAGATCTATGAGAGGTGCATAACTCTCTGGCAGTGATTGCACTTTCAGAAAAAAAATACCAAGAACTAATGTGTAACAGTCAATGTGCCAAGGGTTTCCAGGCTCAACAGCAGCTGGATCAGAGTGGAATATCCAGAAATCAGCAGGGTGGAAAAAGGGAATGTTTAGAAAGCCTGGACATATTCAATTTYTAGTCCTCCTGAGGAGTTAAAAAGCAAACACTCATGAAAATACCACAGTATACTTTAAAGAAAAAGTCTTTTCAAGCAGACAGGAGAGTATCTTCAGACTTATCTATTAAAATTCTACTGAACGATTAATTTTCACTAATGCAAACTAATTTAGGATTTCTTAATATTATCTCACATTAATTTATTCAAGATAAATGTTTTTCCTCATTAAAATCAGTTACAATTTAAGTATTAGGAWTATCACACGGTGTACTTTGAGTCCATGCATATGTAGCATAAAATGTTTTGCATATCACTAGTTAATATGGATTGCAGGTGTGTACAAGAGTGGTTGGCACATCATTCATGGGTATTTTAAATACATATTAAGCATTTAAAAAAAAAATCCTGTTTTTCTCTTTTAGCAGCTCAAAACAGCCCTATTTGTCTTGGCACWAGTGCAGCTTGGTGTTTAAATAAAAGAAATATGTTGTGCATTTTACTAATTTTTATTTCTCTTCTTTTACTTTACTACTGAATGTGATTGTTGTCATCTGCTGGATTTCTGAAAGGTGTGATATGTTATTACCATGATTTCCTTCACTAAAGTACCAGAATCCAGGCTTCCATGGGAGAAAGGAGGAGACAAAAGTCAACAGCCTTCTATTCTGTTCTTCTATTCTGTTCTTCTGTTCTACATCAGCACTTGGGATCTAGTTTGTGAAAAAAAACCTAAAGGCCTATCAACCCTTTTAAAAAATTCTTCCCTTTAAAATGCTTCCAAAGAAACAATTTCTCTTCTTTGCATAGATGCTGTCACATAAGGAGCCTGGCTGTGACACCCTTGTCATGCACTGCAATCCTGTCTTGCATATTCAGCCTCACTGAGTWGAGTGAGTTTCATTCTTCTGAGCAAAGGTGGCAGATTTTATGRGCTCTGTACATATATTAGTAGCAGAGATATGTCCCACATCTTTTCCTCAGGCAGGTGAGTCAAATCGTGTCCTGTGACAGAAATGAGAATGATCCTGGCTGTCCAGTTTATGTGACACAGYGGGACAGTGCCACTTGCATTCAGCTCTGGATGGAAGAGAGGACATGGTGCTGTCTTGTGCTGTGAAGAAAGGACACTCTGATTGCTGGGGAAAGCAGAGGGGAGGGAGGAGGTATGAAGTAAGATCCTAACAGAAGGTTTCYGTGTGATATTAAAGACTTAATAAGTATTGTGAGTCCCTTACGGCACACAGATGACCACAGTGATTTCATACTGTTTGCTAATACATGTTTGACAAAGCTATAATGTCATGGCAATCCTTGAGGGACATGGTTATCATTGCCAAACATTAAAGCTCAAGAAGACTGCATYCAGGAAGGGAAAGCTGATTTTTAGCTGAACACAGACCACAATCGCTATGCCTGAAGAGAATACAAGTGTATTTAAATAATAAGATATTTGCTTTGCAAAAGATTGGCATAAGCTTTTGCACAGGCTTGTTAGCTTAAAGGCTTATCTCTTTTAATGCTAAGAAGTATTTTCAGTGTGTTCTCACTGAGGGCCTGATCAGAAGCAGCTGCTTCCACAGCACTCCATGTGTGCATAAGCCCTTAGTGAGACAGCATTTTCTGTTTGCATGATCAACATGCATTTTTTTTTTATATATCCAGCCTTTGTGCCTGGGAAGATAAGAAGAATTTCTCCCTGCATTCTTCTTTAAATGCCAAAACCTCTTTTGTTTAAATGACAGGTGTCACAGGAATGCTTATCTACCCCAATGGTCCCAACAAGAAGGTGCTGTTAATTCTTGCTGTCCCTTCACTTAACACATATGATATGTTTCCTAAACCTTCTAAGACTGTCGCAGTGCTTTCCTTACATTTTTTCACTTTGATGCTCCTTTACCATGTTAACTTTCAGCTTCTTGAYACCATGTTAAAGTGGATAGTCTCTGAAAAGAATGTTTTCTTGCTTCTGCTTCATGTATTAGTGGGAGGTTTTGCAGTTTGTTTGGTTTTTTAAATTTTCCCTTGYATTTTAAATGTATCTGTGTGCTGGGAGTGTTCTTGAGCTTTGCTATAGTACATCTCTTTGATGAACTTACCATGTATCTTTCTCGGGGTTTTATATTTTCTAAGATAGCCTTTTGCAACTCTTTCTCCAGGACTGATAAACCATGTGGGCCTGATGTGAGTGCAGAGTGCCAGCTGCTGGCAGCCTGGKTAGGATGAGAGATTACCCTGCCTTTGCCCTGCTTTTGCTGGTTTTGCCTCAGTCCACTGCTGCCAGTTCTGTCCCAGAGTGAGGGYACCAGGATGGACAGCTCAGTCCAACCATTTTAATTTTCTCATGTAATTTTAGATTCCTCGTAATTGTTAAGATTTGGGCAGATGTGGAAATGGCCTCAAGGGGCTGATCCCACCAGGATCTAAGGAATGCCTGTACATGCACGTGCCTTATCCCCCTGTCCTCTGTGCCATTGTCCCTGAGGSTCTGGATGCAGCAGTGCTGGCAGCCAGAGGCTCCTGCCAGCCCCAGAAAGCAGTAGCTCTTCCCAAGGCAGTCTCAGATGATATGATCTTCATTTTTTGCAAATACACCACTCCTCTGTTGCCCCCTGGTCCTCATGGTGCAGAGGAAGGRTCTGAGCAGGGCTCAGGGTTGCCTCACATGGAGCACTGCAGTTGCTTTCTCAGCAAAAGGACTTTTCCTTTTTCCATCTTATTTCAGCTGCCTGCTCCCTTAGGTTCAGTGATCACATCTGTTAGTATTTTGGGACCTAACCTCACACAAAAGGAGAGGTAGAAAGAGCCTTTCTCTCTGAAATAACTTTATTAGTCCAGAATCCTGGTTTATACTGCCACTRTCTGTTCGCCGTACCTGCTGCATCCCTTTCCTGCAAACACACACACAAACAGATCATGCAAATTTTCTCACAGCTACAAACAGTTTGCAGAAGGAAGTCAGAGTCATCAAGGATTTTATTTTCTTTTGTTGCTTTTTCTGTCCTGGAGAGTTTGATTAGTCATGAATCAGTTAAAAGCCATTTTTTTAAATTATCATATTTTTTCTAGTCATGTTTGAAGCAGGTATAAATGCCTTTTAACAAACCTTTACATGATTCTGCCATTCCTCATCCTCTGAACCCCATTTTGAGTGACTGTTRATGCTCCCAACCGAGCAGCCCTTTCCAGCTGGTGCAGTTAGGCAGGTCTGCAGCCCAAAGGCTCCCCTGCACCCTCCTAGGGAGCCTTGACAGCCCCTGCCTGGGGCTGCACTGCAGTTCATGTCATGCACATTGTTCTTAAAACACCTCATGGCCCTTTGTGTGTCATTGTAGAAAAAAGAATTAAATCCAAAATGAGCTTAGACTCAGCTCTACAATCATATTCATATCCTTAAATCATATCAAAMCCAGAGAGGCAATGTGCTCTTCCTGGAGGGACTGAGGTGAGGATGAGGGAAATGTTACAGCAAGACTCCATCATCTTGAATCTCACTGAATTTGGTGGCAGGAACTGAAGGAGCACAGCTTACAGCACCCTGCTGAGAGGAGCAGGCAAAATGCCCTGGTCAGAAAAAGGAACTGATGTAGGGTTTTTTTCATGTTTTGCACAATAGCTAGAGTAATTACATTAGGTAGTTTTGTTTTCCATCTGTCAGGGTCCAAATCCACATCTGCTTCCCAGCAAAACTTCCTATCTGCCACATCAGAGGCTGCCCTGGGCAAGAATGTTTTTGCTCTTCCCTCCACACCTGGCAGGTGTGCCTTTTCCCACCAGAAAGAAAAAAAAAAAAAAACCCTTTACTATTCATTAGTGAGCACAGGCTGGAAGGAACGCCCAAATAATTCTGCACAGGTTAGGGATCATGGGGAAGAGAAAGCCTACAAGTCCAATTCCTGCTTGAAAGAAAAAACAGGTTTTTTTGCATCTTTGCTAATGACTTCTTTGGATGTTGGCCCTGTAAGCTCTAGGTCTTGATACCTAAAAAAGCTAAAGAAGTGCCTGGTAACATCTATTTGTGGTTCTGTGAAGACAGAGATACCTTTCCTAGAGAAGGACATGGTTGCCATTCCTTTATGGAGGAAAAGGGGAAATTGGTGGCAAGGTGATCCCTTATATGTGTCTGTGATGTAAGTTTAGGACACTATTTGATARGGCACAGGTTCATTTTGCAGCAGCTCTACACCTGTTGCAAATACACAGACAAGGACAAGAACCTCAGTTCTGACCATTTCTCAGAAATGTGACCACTCCTGTAGCAAAGGCACTGAAAATCGCACAGTGCTCAGAAATAAGGAGCTGACCTGCCTAAAATGAGCTGGGGGGAGGACTRCACAGTATTCAGCACCATTGTCCAAGTTTTGAGGATGGACAGGTWCTTTTCTGGTGGATTTTTATTCTCCCAGGTTCTTCCTTTATCATGTACTACATTTCATTAATAAACTTCCCTTCTTCACTCCAAAACGATGTTTGTTCCAATCCCCTTAGGCTCGCTATTTGCAAGCATGCACGGAAGTTTAACTCCCTGCCTTTCCGGAGCCAGCTGTGGTTTTGCTTTTTTTTAACAGCATCCCCATCAAATAGGAACTARCCCTGTTTAATGCCAGGTGTTCCTCAGTAAAGAAACCACGCGTGTAAAAGGCATGAGAACAGAGCAGTAAACCCCAGAACAATGATGAGCAGGAAAAATCCTTCTGCTTTGTGAGTCCTTCTTACTGGGGAAACTCCTGCCTAGGGAGTTGTTAGCTTTTGCTAGCTCTTACTAGCAAGCAGATTCCTTCAGTAATCTCCTATTCCTCTCCAGAAACATCCTGCTACACCTCTACAGCCTTCTCTTGATGCTTTCCTCTCTGTTKAGTTTGTGATACTCAAATGTTTTCCCTTAAGAATGCAACTATTCTATTTCTAGATAATTGGTTTGCTCTGCCTGTAAGAATCCCCCATCCCATATTTAGTCTAAACTTTTATACGTTCCTCAGCTTCCAAGGAGCAATCGCTGGCCAATTCCTAAAGTCATTACCTCATTAGTTGTCTTGTTGGATTAGGACAAAATGTATGAAATACATAAATGATTGATGCTGTGTTAAGAAACATGACTCTTTTTCAAAATTCTGAAGTATTTCCTAATGTTGTCATAAATTCAGGTAAGGAGTTATTTGCTTTTTAAAAGTGTATTTTACAAATATTCCCTCAAGTGCAGCAGTTCGCAGTTTTTAAGTTTGTATTAATAGCTCTTTTTGATTTCTCAAAGCGAATCTCAAGTTAAATCTAAGTTAACCACAGAAAAGGTCAAAAAAAWTTTCAAACTTTTCTGGAGCACAATTAACTTAATATTTTAGCAGCTGGCAGCTGTGGTGATTACTTTTAGATTATATCTAAAGTCTGCTGGAATCTAATTACTCTGATCTATGAACCACGTAATTAAGGTAAAAACTCCCACATTTTCTTATACCTCATTAAAGCATTTCCTTTGAAAATTGTTAGCTAATGATGGTACATTAAGAGTTTATCCATTAAATGACAATGAATAATTAACACCTTTGTCCTGGGACATTAAAGGACAGAACAGTGTTTAACTGCTAATGCGGTGATAATTATTTCTTAATTTACAGTGCAAATATCGTGCAAGTTTGGGGGAAAAGGACCGATCGAACTGGGAAAGTGCAATGGAAAGAAATAATTTTCTTTTCATAGAATTGAAGAATGATTTAGGTTGGAAGAGACCTTAAAGGTCATCTAGATTCAACCCAATCATCTTGGGCATGGACACCTTTAATTCATTTCCTTGCCACATAGCTGATAATTCAGAAGGAGACATGGTGATGATGTTTCTCCTTCTGCCTGGAGCTGGACTGGCAGTACAAAAAGACAGCAAGGGCTTGTGCCTGGGAGGCTCTCCCACCTCAGGGTCACCTGCTGGGACTGTGGAGCCCTAAGGGCAACCTCAGAGTGACCCTGTGCTCAGGGTTACCAAATCTACAACAGCTTCTTTCAGCCACTATGGTGCTGGAGGAAAAGTTAAAATATCGACCTTAATATCCATGTTGGATTGTTCTTCATGTGCCAGGAAGTCCATCACTGCAGTGGCTACACATGAAATAAGGTAAGGGAATGCAACAGAATGGAGCTGTGCTCCAGCAGAAGAGGAAGGAGCACACGCCTTCCTCCTTCCGAGCATGGGGTGTGGGACTGAGCTATCAGCTGAGGTGGTAGATGCAACCTAAACTGTGAGGCAGACCTAAAATACGAAGCAGTAGCACAAGGGAACTTACCTGCATTCAAGTATTTAAGCTAAAAAGTGTGAAATCTTCCAGTTTGATTGCAGCTGCTCTGCAAAATAACAGCTTTGGTGGGAAATAGTGGAGGCATTGCTTTTGGATCAGATCTTCAAAGAAAAGATTCTGATAATCATCTATCAGACCATCAAGGACCCGAGTAATTGCATATCGAGTGGAATGCTGCTTACAGGGAAAAAAACCCAGTCTGAAACAGAATATAATTTGCTCATGTTTAATTTTGTCTCCATATTCATAATCAATTAAATCAATGAATAATGATACATTATTTATAGAGTAGTAAAAAAAGTAGTATAGTAAGATCTTTCTGTGAGGCTTTTCATTTATAAGGAATTTAGTTAAACAAATGAGATAATTAGGAAAATTAAGGATAAAAATATTGATTCCATATGAGAGAGATGCACACATGGCTACTCAGCAAATCCTACTGTAAGAAATTACCAAARCCAGATTACCAGGCATATGTCTGCTAAAAGATGAAATCAATCCATGAGGGAACTGCTCTTCCTCAAGAAACTGGGAACYTTCAAATCATCTCCTTCCAAATAATTGTGAATTCCTGCTAGGAAGCTCGAAGTCAAGCTTTCAATCAGTTTTCGGCCTATTTTTCTTCCTGCTTCGGTGGACATAGCCTTTCGCCAGAGCTTCAGCACCAATCCTCCTTGGAAACAAGCACAACATGACATTGTCAGATTAGCATGGAGCGCATGCAGCTCGCCCCATCCCGGGGATGAAGCGCGGCTCCGGCAGCAAACACTCGCCACTCTCCTGGGGACACTGAAATGAAATGCAGGCAAAGCTGGAGCTCGCCGATGGGGTGATAATYGCCTACAAATGTGTAGGGAGATGCAGACCATTCGTTCAGCTCTGGATCCTTTGTACTGACAGACAGCGGGGCTTGTTCCCTTGTCAGCAGTGTTAGAGGTAGGAATGATTGAAGATTTATGGGAAGGTCTTGGTCTGAACCCGCGCACAGCTCCAAGGTTTATGGAGCAGCAGCCTGGGAGTGATAATCGGGCTTGAAAACAAAAAATTTTCACCTTCTGCCAGCTAGGACCTCAAGCTACCGAAGCAAATGATCCCAGTGCTTTTTTCCAGGCAATAAGCAGTGGCTCTCTAGGAAGTGTGGCTGGCCAACCCAGCACCAGCACCAGTTTGCAGGACAGTCATTGCTTGCTCCTCACTCCACTCACTGCTCATCTTTGTAGTGGGTCGAGGGGAAATCTGAGGGTCCATCAGTCTAGTGGAAAAGCAGGAGGAGTTTACTCTCCTGCTGTAATGCCGCTGGGTATCTGGAGCAGTGCATAAAAGGTTGATCTGACAGTCCATGAGTAGAGAAGCTTTAGAAGCAGCACAGCACTCTCTTGATACAGCTCCTGCTGGACCAGCAGAGGCAACTAAATAAAATTAAAGAGTAATCAAACTCTGAATCAAGAAATCAAGCCTCACTCTAGGTTCCCATCTTAGGAACTACTTAGATCCTCTGTAAGAATCCTGCTGTTCAAGTTTGTAGCACCAGTAGAGAACCCTGTGTCTCACAGAATACATTTAAAAGTTTGAGGAAACCAATTCTGCAAAAACAGTACATTTTGTCACCTGTGTTTTGTAGACCTAAGGTAGGGTCTTTCAGCTGCTGAGGGTGTGGATCCAGATGCAGTCAAATTTATTTTAAAGTTCCTTTTCCTGATCTGCAAATCAGTTACCAGCCTGAATTAGCTGGAATTTTATTGTCAGCTTAATTCAAAGCTCATCCCTTAAAGTCAGGGAAATCTGTTCCCTGCAAAGCAAAGGATTTCAGCTACGGAATTCATTGACTGCACCTGCATGAAACTTAATCTCTTTCCTTCCATCTACCCTGTTCAGCATCCATACATCCCTTTCTCYCTCCCTGCAGTGCTGTCCTCACCTGATGTGCTGCCCTGGGGTCTCCTCCCTCCCTGCTGTCCTGCTAGACATTGTTTTTCTTGCTGCAGCCCTCTCCCTTCCTGTAGGTATGCCATGAAACCCTGAATTGTGCCACAGACTGCCAGGCAGGAGACAGAGCTCTTAAGACCCTTATTCAGATTTCAAAGAATAATGCTCTGTGAAAAGTGTGAGGGAAGCACTCTGTGATGGGAGGATGCTCTCTTATACCACTGAACAGCTTCATTTCACATCTTTTCCGTCTTTAAATATAACTGGTGAGAGAATTTTCAGCAAAAGGTATAGATGAAGAAGAGGACCACAAATAGCATAGCTAGACATGCAAGTTTTTCAGTGTATTTTTAAGTTCTGCTTTCATTTAAAGATTCAAAATAACTTTGCTTCACAAAGGTCAAAAAAATAGACAACCCAGCAGTATCGATGAAAAAACTGAACCCTCAGGAGAGTGCAATTCTGTGTCACACCGCTTGATGGTGATGCACGACCTATTTTGGTGAATGCGATGAMGCCAGCATTGCCTAGGAATAGTTTTGCTGGGACAGACCTCTGTTAAATCAAAGAGTGAGACAAAACCAAAAACTGAAACCAGAACACTTGTGGACACAAAAAAACGTTGCTCGTGAAGATTTATCCTTTTTTTTTTTTTTTTTTTTTTTTTTTTTTTTTTTTTTTTTTTTT
>NW_026623261.1:769989-883448 GCF_030028575.1 Malurus melanocephalus
AACTGGTGAAACACAAACATATGTCTGTGTTCTTAAAGTTCCCGTGAAAACTAGAAAAAAAAGAGTGAGAGCATCTGCTCCAAAAATGCTTTATCTCACTGAAATCCCACATATTTTCAGAGTTATCCCGCCAGCATTTGCTGTCTGGTGTGTTATTTGCTTACAGTTGTATTTTTAACTGTTTTACYATTAGTCTCTAAGCTGTATTTATACCATTTTACATAAAAAATTCACTATATTCATACAGAAAAAGATATGTAGAGAGAACAAGGTATTAAATATCCATGGACTACAGACATTTGTAGGTGAGGCTCATACCTGTTGATTTATTTGCTTTGTGAAGAGCTCTCAGMGACACCAGGACCTTATTTTGCTGTGGACTGAAGTCACTAATGAATGGGATGACATCCCGTTCAGTAAGCATCCTCGGGGGCAGGAAAGCCTGGAAGTTGTTTGTGGTCGGTAAATCTGTACAGAAGTGTGTGGCAGCAATGAAATCTACACCATTAGCCCAGTCATCGCCAAAAGTTGCTTCTGGACCAGAGAGATRTTTTAAGCTGAAAGAGAAGAAAATAAAATATGTGGCAGGTAATTGAACTCTCCTGTAGAAYGCTCTCATTGATCTTTTATCCCAAGTGCTTTTGTTCAGTATAAAATCCTGAGTAGTCTCAGTGCTGCAGTGACTTAAAGCCTCCTTCAGCCCTTTACACCTCATTTCTCCTGGCAATGCTGCTTCTGCCCAGACTGAACAAAGCTCCTGAATCAGGGTCTGGCTCTCAGAAGGGAACCAGCACCTCATTTTAATCCCGGAGCCTGCTTGCCCATCACAATCTCTCACTGGTCACCCCACATTCCGAGAGAGCTCATGAGCAGAAACCATAGATCAGATGCCAAAAGCACGAAAGTTCACACAGACATTGTAAAGATACTACCCTTCCAAAGAGGTGACGACATGGGAAGATCCTCCTGGGCCACCTCTCGCATCCCCTTACCTGTCCTGGAATTTGGGGAGTGCATAAGCAATGGAGGTGGTGTGTGCCTTCCACATGAATGCGAGGGCGTCATCCAGTTTGAAGGAGGAGAAGGTTGCAGAGCTCACAGAGTTGTGTTCTGTAGATAACAGATACTGCAGCAACACGGAGCAAAADAGGCAGAGAATCAGAGGGGAGGTTTAAACACAAAAATATTTTTTTTATTTAAGTGCATACCTTACAAAATAATACATTTGCTAGCCAAAGGAAATTACTTCTCAATTGTTAACAGTAGTTGCTGTTCTTTGGCTTCAATATAGCAAGGGTTTTATCCACATAATTTCAGTGTTTTGTACAATAATTCAATGGACTTTTGTATCTGAGTGCCATGGAAGGCTCTGCACTGGAATATTGGATTCCTAGCAAAYTTGTCTATACTCCTTTGGCCACAACTTTCTGAAGATTTTCAGAAAACAAAGGAAATTATCCTTAATCTTATCATTATGATTATTTGAGACATGCTGCATAGGAAAAATGATCCTATAAAGACAAATTCAGTCCTGCTTTTAAACYCTTACAGTTAAAGCTTTCTGATCATTATCAATAATTTGAATTCCAATATAAATGTTGGCCACAGTAGTCCAGCTATAAAATAGGTTTATTAAATCTATGAAGTAAGAAAAATTGTCATCTTTGKGATTAGAGAAAAGCTGAGTGAGGAKGGAAGAGAATATCTACYTGCATAAATATGTRTCCTTCTGAATGGTGTTTCAGCATTTTCAAGTTTTTAGATGTTTAAAGGAATAAAAGAATCCTATAAAACCAACCCAAGACCACTTCTCAAGGGCAGCATTCTGTCTCACAGGCTTATTTTGCATTGCTAACATAAGCAGTATTGGAAGAATACCAATAAAATCATTAACAAAGCAATGTCTTGAGACAGAGGCCAAAATACATAACTATCTCAAAGGAAGAAAAAAAATCCATAACTTGCAAAAATCCTGTCCTACTTATCTCTGACTCATTTTATATTATGCTTTTCATTTTTCCTGCTTGTTGCTTTTTTTTACATGTAGCTGTAATTGAAAACGAACTAAGCTCTCTGAATCTTAAAAATGAAAGTAATAATAGTTTTTAAAGCTAATATTTTGGTATCATTTCTGAAAGTATTTTTTAAAAAAATTATTTACTTCAAAAAAGGCCTTCCAGTCATCCATGAGCTTGGGCATSCGGGACCAGCAGTCTTTAACACTGTAACAGAAATCATCCTTTTGCTCCTCTGGTGGCAATATTTCTATCTCATAGGGCAGCTGCCCAAAGATGCCAGCCTCCAYTGCCCCCAGAAAGGGTATGATAGACAGGTAGTAATTCATACCTGTAATAATAATTCAAAGGCAGGAGATGTTAATCACAAGCAAATTAAAAATTCCCACATATCAAAATTAACTCCCTCCCACACCAAATGGAACAGCTTCAAATTGCCACTGACACAACTGCGTTCAGCAGCAGAATATGAAATGGTGATGACACTAGTATGGATTTAGATATGACTTGTAGTGTTCATTTCTATTTTGTCCTTTAAGAACCTTCCATGAGCTTACTGTGAGCTTTACTTTGCAGGAAAGGAAAAAAAMATAATGGAAAAAAGTTCGATCTTTGTAGGATGTCATGGACAGGACAAGAAAAGTCTCTCAAATATTAATTGCAAACTARGTATAGAAAGACTAACGGGTATTCCAAAAGTATTGTTTTCATTGAAAATCCTTCTTCTATGCATCCTAGACCTATGAGAAAGGAAAAGGCACACTGTGTCCTGTATGTGGACCTGGCTGGGAATTCAGGAGGAAATGTATGGTCAATCAGAAGAGTGAAGGAAAGCTCTGACGAGAAGGCAGTGTCTCACTGGGACTCATTGCTAAACTGGGACTCATTGCTAACCTGGGTCTTGCTTCTTGTTCACTGTTCTCCTGACAAGTGTTGAAACCTTGATCTCACATCACAAAGTGTTATATTCTTTCAAGTGTTCTTGCCTATGTTATATATTTGCACTTGCTTGGGTGACTTGGAAGACAGAAAACATTGCAGGAGAGGACTAAACTGAATATTATTCTAGGCCAAAAAGATGGATATTTTTAAGCAGAGAATGTCCCTTCATCCTGGGGTGCACTAAATGTGAGTTTCTGGTTTAACCTCATTCCTGGTTTCATGTGACTACTTGTGCCAGAGGGCTTCTCTGAAAGCAGCTGAAAGCATCCATATGAACACTCCTCAGAACACTAAGGGACATTTCCATGCAGCCTCAGAGACTTTTTGTATGTTCTTGCCACAATGGGGCAAATCAAGGCTGAGTTTATGCATTTTCTGGAGACCACGAAATCGATATCAAGCAAACATGCAATATTGGGAGTAAGTGAAGAGCATCAATGCACTGAGAAAGTAAAAGTGGTGGTTTCTATTCCAAGAAGATCCCCTGCTTGCACAGGGCTATGCAGTGGCACTCGTTACTTGTCACTGCATGGGACACCTTCCCACTGAGCACCCACTGAGATGGAAAACCGGAGTTGGACTATCATGGTCAGCTTTGTGTTTACCCTGGATTTATAATTTAAATTTTCTCTATGCTCATGCCTTTGTTCACTTGAAGATAAATACATTTAATTGCTGAATCACAGCCAGAAGCTTCATCCAAATGGCCACTGCAGGAACAGAGTCCCTGTGGCAGGGAAGAGACAGAGCTGCTCGCTGAAACCTGCAGGCAGGTCTGGGAGAAAAGGGAACTAAAACAGGACAGCAGGGAAGCTGAGGGAGCAAGTGGTGGAGGGAAAATAYGCTACAGGAAAAAGAACCAAGGGTGATGCAAGAACCACAAAGATCCCTGCTTGACATTCTCTCACCAAGTTTTAGTTTCAAGTGTGAGCATCTAAACTGAACAAATCTGCTCTGGACTAATGGAAAACTGCAAATGTCTACAAATATCTACAAATACAGATACCTATACAGAGACAGATATGGTGTTTCCCACACATTTTTAAATAAATGTTTGCATTGGAAACATTTTTAAATCCGCAAACTTGCTTTTTTTTTTTTTTTTTTTTTTTTTTTATTTTTGCTTCCTTAAATAAGTATTCTAAAAATATTAACCTTCATTTGCACACTCACACTTAAATGTCTTGCTGCAAATTTGTGATGGAGAATTACATAGTGCTGAAATTTTATTGTAGTAGAAAAGGTGAAGAAATATTTTGAAATGGCATTCTAGGACACTGATTCATTTTTGAGAAGAAGAGTGAAATTGGATATACTTACAGGACCACCAGCTTCTCACAGATTGGCACAGGTATTCTCCATTTTCATAGCCACAGGAAGTCACACCAGAAGGATCYGCTAACCTGCCTGAATGAATCAAATTAAATGATACAACAAATACTTCTCCAACTTTTCACACAAGAAATCCTACTGAGATGAAAAAGATATGCAGGAGTAAAGCATGCAGAATTTTGGTCAGGGAAGCAAAACAATTACTGTTGCTTTGCTTCATAAACTGCTGTTCCTAGAGYAGCTGAGTTTCTCAGTGCCTAGTAAATTGATCGTGTTTTGCAGTTTGAGTTATCCCCCACTGTAAATGTATTACATGAATTTAGGGAACTGTTTGAAAACAGGATATCACAGTATTTTTACAGAGATAAACACATGCAGAGCTGAGGCATCATTTCTAATAGATGTAGGGCTGCTAGTTCAGGAGAGCTGCTTAATGAGCAGCATAGCACCAATTTGATATGCTAGTAATTGTCTCACCTAATTGGGTTGTGTGATACAGAATCACTTCCAGTTTAATTATGCAGACAAACGTGGCCTTGCTGTGAWGCTAAGCATGCAAACGTTGTTGCAGCTAATTAGCAAGGTTTGCARGTAGCTCTGCTATAGGAAACATGCAAGAGATTTCACAATTATTCGTGACCGAATATTTTGCTTTAAGCACTGGCGTGAAGAAACAGCCTAAGTCCTAAAAGAATACCATGCATGTACATTAAGTGTTGTCATGCAGARTGTCAGGAAGTCTGCTTGAAGTGCGTGACATGCAATTACCATGGCCCTGTCCAATGAATTGAGCTATTCCAGAAGCTCTCAAGCTCTGCCCTGCAGAGCACTGGCTCTCTGACGAGTCAGCTGAATAATGRCAGTGTCATTTCTGTCAGATTAGAACTAAACCTCATTACCAAACCACATTTTCTGATACTTTTTACTCAAGAAGAGAGATGATCATGAACAATGTGCATACAAATTATCCTAATTATCCTCCCTAGCTGACTGGGCAGAGCTTGTGCTTTGGGGCATGTTAGCTACTCAAACCTGTATCTTTCAGTAGCCAAGCACTGAGATGAGGACTGCAGTTCAACCTTTTTTTTAATGAAGATTATATTTTTTTTAATATTTAAAGAAAGATTCCAGTTTTCAAGTCTTTACTTCAACAGAGACTGTCAAAAATAGGCAGCAGTAGATCACTGGTGTGCAAAGGGGATGAAAGGAAAGGAAAAAGGCTAAGAAGAAAAATAAGACAAATGTTGCAAAAGAATTGTACACAAGGTTTACTAAATATTGTTAACCTTGGTGTTTTGGGAAAATGAAGAGTTAACAGTGATAATTATAAGATGTGTAGAAATTACTTGAGCTGGAAGCATTAACTGGACTTAGAGGACTCCACACCATTCTTGTTGTCTCTGCTTCCTCCTACTCCCTTAACACGATTGTTATTTCAGTCTTTGGGTCTACCCAAGCTAACCTGTACTGCCAGTACCTCCCAGCTGTGACATTCAATACCAACTTTCTTAAAGTTCTTGCTCCTGGATTTGTACTTTGTGTGTGAGGTAGGGGTAGAAACTACTCTGTTTTCTCAGATTGTGGACTGGGTAGGACTGTCAGTTTAGTTTCAACTCAGAAGTGAAAATTTTTGCTTCCACAATCTCATTCCTAACAGCCATGCTGTCTCAACAACCTTGTCTCTGCTGTAAATTTGGTCAAATTACTAATCCTTGARTGGATTATTGCTAATCTTTGTGCCACTGTTATTAAGAAACAGCTTTACTTGCTCTTAATGGTTTATACAGAACCATATCCATAAAATGTTTTCTTAATAAAATAATCTTCAAGACCAGACAGAACTGTTTATTGAGAACAAATAATTTTTGTCTTGTACCATGAACTTAAATCCTACTTTTGTTTGCTCAAACATATTATGTCAATATACAAATGCTTCAGTAATTCCTCACTAATTTATCCCACTGCCTATCTGGATTTGGTTTAGCCCTTTGCTAACCTCAGTACTGTATGTACCAGAATTATGTAGCTCTTTATCCATTTACCCTTCAACTTCTCACTTTTTTTTTTTTTTTTTTTTTTTTTTTTTTTTTTTTTTTTTTTTTTTTTTTTTTTTTTTTTTTTTTTTTTTTTTTTTTTTTTTTTTACTGTAAAACTGCTTCCAGCAATGTGATATTTCTCCTTTTAGTATTTTTTTAACCTTCTGTTCATGTAAATTCAAAAATGTATCTCCTTGGCTAGGTACCAGTCCTATGACTCTTTAGAAGGTGACAGTACATCTTTACCTGTCTGTATAACCAGGTCCAAATTTTCCTCTCACATTCTATGTTCCTGCTCCTACTATGACTCTGCTTGAAAACTGTCACTGCAACAAGGCACATCCTCACTTTGTGGATGAGACCATACTCCATAACCAGATCCTTCCAGCTGTACCAGCCATCCTCTTCATCTTCTCTTCTTTTTCTATGCATTAGGAAAGAGAAACAAGCTTGCCTATACTCCAACCAAATTCTTCTTGTTGCTGTTTGCCTGCTAGTTTCCTGCTTGGATTTTGCTTACTGTCTCATTTTCCTCATTTTGACTTAGGAATAAATTTTCCATTAGGTGTGGCTAAATGCTGGCAGYCTTCCTACCCCACCAGCTGCAGGACCTCTGTCTTTTTTTAAACGTACAGCTCAGCCAAACCACCACCACCTGTAACTAGAGAGTACACCCAATAAAGAAAACAAAGGCAGGTGGATGCATTTGCTTACACCTTCTTAATACCAGGCACGAGTTCCTGAAAACATCATTGACTCTCATTTCCTTCTTCCCCCCTTTTCTGGTTGCTAAAACAAGGCAAGTCAACTGTGGCTCTGAACTGAAAGCTCCACAGAGTGCTGTGTGTGGAGCAGTCTGCGAGAGAACGCGTTCTCTGATAAAAGCCCCCGATAAGATATTTCAGCCTCAGCCTTAACGGACCTCTCACCTCACCTGTGTTTCTGTGTCTGCTTCCCTGGCAAGCAAACCAGAATGACTGGACTAGACAACAAGCAGCTTTGTGGGGATAAACCCTTAGAATGTGGACACAATTTGAAACAAAACAAAGCCAAATAACCAAACAAACCCCACAAACAAGCAAACAAACCCCACAAACAAACAAACTTTCATTTTTGTAAAAAACATTGTTAGAAAATAAGGAGGCTGCTTCTAAACTGATCMCTAAGAATAAATGGAAATAARTTCTCAGAGGGAAACATGGACTTTYAAATATCTRTATTAGAAATTAAACCACCTATAGAAGACTGTAACATTAACAAAAATAAAAGCYGATTAGTTTACAATTTAAGAACAGYRCTGTAGAATGCACACCCTGAAATCTGTCTATATAAACTGAAGCAATTGGGAATGCCTTGTCAAAGATTTTCAGTTAGCTGAAGTAATGCTCATCTAGACCACACATCTAGATTCTGACCTCTTTCTATTAGCAATTTTAATAGCTATTGCTCAACAAGGCAAGGGTGTGCCCTTCATTCACCATTTCTTTTTCAAATTGGTAGCTCTGTCAAGGTTTACACCRTCTGAAGCTAAACCGAGCTTGTGAGGCAGAAACCTTGGAAAGGAAGCCTCTGAGCAGGTCTGGTAAACACTTTGCTAATCCAGTATCTTAAGGAAATAATCCATACCTGTACGAAATTGCCACCCATGTTGCAATGGCAATCCCCAGAGAATATTGCCACTGTTTTGGGGTCCAAAGGCACCAAAATATTTGGCTGAAGCATTCAGCAAACTCTTGTACACTCCCAGTCGCTCCCGATAGCTCCAAGCATTGATGACAATTTTGCCGTCCTTCACTGGGAAATCCTGGAGCTTTTCAACAGCCAGGTCCCACAGAGGGGGATAGTMATCTTCTCCAGTGACATCGTTTCCACTCCACACTGCGGCTGTCACAGGGCTCAGGGTTACAGYCACCACCAGAAGAGCGTGTATGCCAAAGCAGGGCCACATTGTGACTGTTTGTGACCCAGGTGATTGTGGCTGCAGGGCTTTTATCGGGAAAGGTGAGGGCTGGGCAAAGAGGGTGACTCAGACACAGAAGTCTTTGTCTCCCTTCCCTCTTCCCAGTCGTGGCCCTGACGTGGATGGCCAGATTAGCACCTGTGAGCAGTGGTCTGTCCCCTCTGTGGGATCTAGGGAGCAGCAGCAAATGCTTGAGAAGAATCAATAATCAAAAATAATGATTTATTTTACCCATGCAGCCCATGATGTATACACACACTTCCAAATGGTTGAGGTGCTACAATTGTGTAGCGAACAACTGGTGTACAGTTGCATGATCAAAATTTTTGTCTCCCTGTTTCTCACTTGCTGTCGGCTTCCCTTTCCCAACTCAGTTTCTCTGGGTAAGGAGGGGACAGCAATGTCACAGGTCTCACCTCAACACGTGCACAGTCAGGGTTAAGCAATGGCTCAGGTATTCTGAATAGGGCTTCTGACAAAAGGCACTGACAAAAAAGCAGCAATGACATACAGCTGTTTCTGCCACTGTCACCTTCCTCATTTGGGCTGAAACTGCCTGCAGCCTTCAGGTCAAAGAGTGTTGGAAGCAGCCAGATCAGCCTGTTCTCAGGCTCTACAGCACCTGGCTAGCTGTGCTTACAGTACTGGTTTGTCTTGTGTGKGAATGGTCATCATTATGAAACCCTAAGGTCTCCTGCTAAACCTCCACAATCCTGTAGATCAAAGGGAACACAAAGGCTCTGCCTCCAGTGACCAAATGGTTGTCCAAGTTACACTCCAGTAGAAGTGAAACTGCCCAGCTGCCTTCATCTCAGCTACTTCTAGGAATTTTAGGACTTTATAATCTTCAGCTGCCTTTTCTCAGATAAGCAATGGTTGCAAAAGAACGCCCAGCAAACAAACACGTGGTTTGTTATCTCTGTAGACTTTCATTTGCATGAGAAAATTTGCAAATGCTCCTTTTCTTTGAAGTACTTCTGTGAGTTTTGGTTGGGCTTAAACCGTGGGTGGGAGCAAGTCAAAACTGGCTGCAAATTTCTGATAGTAAATTCAAAAGAAATGTATCAGTTCAATTCAAAAATTTTCAGTTTACTCTATTTATTAAGGAGACTTTCTAGTAAAGRGCATCATTTTTCAATGATCACTTATTATTTTTTGGTCTACTACTGAAAGAAACCCCAAAGGATTTTGAAATACAGTGTTCAACAGAGATTAACACAGATCTGAGAACACTTCTCATCATGCTGCCTCAAAGAGGTTTCTAATAATAACAAAGTTGTTTTTTCATTTACTTCTATGGATGGGATTTACCTAACCCAATTGTGGGCATTTTGACACTAACATAATTATGTGGATTCCCTCAATAACCAAACCAGAGAATCAGGTATATCCAGAATGTAACATGTTTAAAGCACACCACTGAGAGTGTGTGTATTGTTCCTGACTGATTGCAGAGGGAGTAGAAATTACAAGTTTACCTTTAGACACAGAAAAACATATTTTTAGTTTAAATAAAATCAATGTTCTAATTTTTTTTTATTTTTATGAAATAATTCCTGCTCCTTATTTGGGAATAATAATTTCAGAAATGTTTTCAAAAGTACTATTTTTTTCTTGAAATAAGGCATTCTATTAAATAATCCTGAGGACAAATGCCAAGAACTGTGCTTATTTCATATATATATATATATATATATATATATTTCATATATATATATAATATTATATATATTAAGTTCTAATTGAGGCAATGGACAGTAAGGCTCACCTAAAAAGGAAGAATGATGAAAGGTATTAGTTAAGGCACAAGATATATGGAGGAATCCTGTGGCACTTTGAACTAAAGGACACAAAGTTCATAGTTGCACTAAGACAGAAATTTTATTTAGGAACATGAAAGAGTAAGTAGGAGTGGCTGGCGGGGTTTTTTTACCATCACTGAAAGGAGTGTCCAAATTCAGAATCTAAACTCCTTCTGCTTTTCTTTAGTCAAAGGGGAGAGTTGGAATTCTTCTAATGAGAATTAGTATTTATATTGACATTTTTATTGCCTGAGTGATTTCACTTGTGGTACCTATGGTAAAGAGAGGTGAATAAACATCTTCACTTATTTTTGCAGAGATACCATATATTTACATGCTCATCACAGATTACCTGGTAGTAAACTAATGATTCCATRTTTGTGTGGAACTTCATTGTGCATGAGAAACTGTCCTCCTGTTCTGCCACCTAGAAAGGAAAACCTTACTAACACTGGTCTGGGCAGGTATGAAAATACTAATTACTAGTCTAAATGCAAAAACATACTCTCTCAAAAGTCTTATAATACAGAATTGAGATAAATTAATGACATAATGCTTGCCTTACACCAATTTTTGACCTATTTGATAGAAAAAAAAATGTATTATATACTAAATGGTAAATATAAAAACAARAATACATCTAYTYAGACTGCTGAGTTCCTTCATTTTTWGAAGTTWCAGCCTCTTACCTTATTATGGTAATAAAAGGACTTCAATAATTGACTCTTTAAAGAGTCACCACTATATTTTTATTATTATAATAAAAAAATTCTTCCTGAAAAAAACGGTAATTAATTGTGTACCTCTCACTTCATTTTTGCACTGACGTGCATGTGCAAACAAGTTGCTGAAGTTTCTGTAAGAGTTTCAGGACAGCAGCTTTCCTTTTGAGAAATATTTGAGCTGGTGTTTCCAGTTTGGAACCGGTCCAGTTGGTTTTGCTGTCCTGAGGGGGGAGAGGGCAGGATTCACGAGATGTCAATTGGTTTGAGTGGTGTTGGGTGTTGGGTGTTGAGTCACAGCACGTCTTCAGGGATGACTGCATTTTAAGCAAGTGGAAGATAAAGGAAGGCTTTCATCAACATCCCTGTCCTATTCACCACTCTGTTAGCAAGTACCCCACCAGTTACTCAGCAAGGATGTGTTCCTACAGACACAGCAGCAGAATCACRTGCTGGAAAAGACTGTAGATTATGAAAGGTGGTGATTTCAGGTCTGATATGTTATTATTGTCAAGGTTCAAGAGAGAATGCTGTTATTTTCAGGTGGGCTGCATATTTTACTTCAAGATAACTGCAGAAAAGCTGATAAACATCAATTCAATTAGTTGAGGTGATTACAAGAAGAACTGGCAGACTTGAGCTCCCAAATGATTGAGAGGAAGAACAATGAGTTTTCATCATTTAGATGGGATATTGACATGAGCTCCCTATCACCTGGCACCTTTTTTCATGTCCTGAACACTTCCACCTGTAATTGTGAAGGCCCCTTGACTGTGATCATTTTCAGGGAAAAAAGGACTGCACCGTAGTTAAAAGTATTCTTCTCTGAATAAACTGAGAGCAGTGGATAAATTTACGTTGCTTGCTAATCTCTGGTGTTATTGTCAGCAGCTATTGTCTTGAAGAAACTTTCTTTTTGTCACAGGCCTATAATATTTGTCAGGGAGGATCTCTCTGGCTTCGGTGTCCTCCAGCAGAACCTCTTAACAGGGCTATAGAAGGGATTACAAATTGCTACGGGTGTTGCAGTGAGTAAAGGTCTTCAGCCCAGCCCCGTGGTCACATGAGTGAACTCAGCCACCAATGCAACACTGAAGGACCATCAGGCATCTGAGGGGGAATTATATCATGTGGGTAGTGGATCTAGCAGGAGCTGCTGTGTCATCATATCCTGGTTCCGTCATAATCCATGGACCTAACATTTTTTCTTTTTTGGAAAACTTCATTCTCGGGTTGTCTATCAATCCTGTTTTCCCCTCTGCAAAAGCCTTCTTGTGTTGCCTGCTGGTCTTGCCTCACCAAAAAGAGCAACTTTTGCTGCAGATCCTGACAATTCAGACTATAAATTGTGCTGTTGGTGAAGGATGCTTATATTGCTATCTCCACTTTGCCTCTCTCTTTTTTTTTTTTTTTTTTTTTAGCTGAAGCAGTCTACTGAATAGGGCATACACAGTAGCATCAAACAAAATCCCGCAAACAAACAAAGAAAAAAAAACCAAACAAACAAACCAACCTGCCCTGATGATGAATAATGTTCCAAATAAAATCCAGCCACAACTATTTTAGGAAATASAAGATCCCTATCTGTGGTGGGATTTTACCATATGCAGTTTTTCTTTCCCAGATGAAGCAGTATTCTTTCCRTGAGGCTGGCTGGGTGGAATTCTGKCTGGACAARCAGCTACAAARGCAAGTGTAMATCCAGCATTTCCARAGTTCCAATTCATAATAGTAAAAGAAGATCAACTACCAGCAAGGTAAAAATATGGACTGAGGAGCAAGCTACACACAAGATGTGTAATAGGTACCTGGTGAAGTCCTAGGTGTGCTTTTCAGACCACAGTGCTCCAGAGGAGTCAAGAGGATAGTCAAAATTCCTCAGCAGGCTTGCTAGCAAGATCAATGTTAAGATGTGCATATATATATGTATATATATACATGTGTGTATATATATATATATAGATATGCATGTATATGAAAACAACGAAGCAGCCAATAAAAAACCCCTTCATCAGACCCAAAACAGGAAAAGTTGAATTAACCCATAATTTTCATTTTCATAATGATATTATAAAGGTATATTTCCTTAGAGGTTCAGATCATGCCATAACCCTCACATCATTTTGTTATCTTCAGCCTAGAAGGTGAAGGTGAAGCTGATCACAGAGACAGATACCTGAAGCATTTAGCACCTACAGATCTACAGTCTTCAGCATCACCTCTTCAACATCTATCATAAAACACTTCAGCCTTGTTTTTATAATGTGATGGAATTCATTYCTTTGAGTCAGACCACACAAAACCTCTGCTCACTGAAATACGTATTTAAAAGTTGAAATAACCAAAAGAGAGAGACATATTCCTGAGAGCATCCGAGTTGTAAGCACCTGTCTAATGGAGGAAGATGATGGTAAGATTTTAATACAATATGTCTATGTTCTCTCAGAAATTGTAATTTCTGAGAGAATTTCTATTGTTCTCTCAGAAACTCAAATATAGCCCTAAGATTGCTTATGAAGCCAAGGAAATATTTTGGCTGTTTGTTTGTATATCACCAGGGAAAGAGTAAACTGCAGCAAAAATTATCAGAATCACGTTGTGAGCTGGGTTTATTTTTCAGTCTGTCATTAAATATGCATTCATTTATTAGACAAATTAACTGAATCTTCACTTACATTTTTAGCATGACATTTTAATTAGATGAAAATGAGAATAAGTGGGGGTAACTAGAAAAAAGTCAACATAATGGAAAAGATTCATTAAAAGAAAGGCACAAATATCCAAAGCAGTCAGTCTGTAGCTAGATGCTAGTGCCCATATTTACTGATGTGAAGTATGCAAAATGACTGCATCAATTAGAAACTTGGACCCAAACAACTTTTTTTTTTTGCCATTTGGAAAGAGTAAACAATTAATTCAGGAATCAAAATTAGCTCTTGAAATTCAGAGACTGCAGAGAAAATTTTCAGAAGACTGAACCATCTTCTTCCAGCTGCAGCCATTTTCCTTAGACTGAAAAATAAAAGGGAGGGGGAGGGGAAAGCTTTCGTGAAAGAAAGGAAAGGAGCGCTAACAAAAATATTTCTCAAAGAAATAAATGATTCTTCAGTGTGGAAAGCAGCAGGAAGATAAATTTTAGTACAAGACAACTGGAAAGAAATGTTGTAAAATAAAACATGGAGTATAAATTAGCCTCACATTTATTGCTTAATTTTGCTTCTGTCATTGGAAAGAATAACACTCTTGTTGTTTCTAATTGATATTCTGTGTTGGTATACAACACAGCATTTTTGTTCTGCAGTTACATTTGCAATGMGAGAGGAAATAAGGGTGATTTTCAAGAAAAACAGATTTCAGTCTCTTTTAGAGAAGTCTGAATAACTCATGAAAAAATAATTTTCAAACCTGTTTGATTAAACTAAAATGTATATTCAACATATAATTCCTAAATCAAGTCAGTAATTTTTGAAACATAATTGTGGTACTTTAAACCTAGAAAAGGTGTGTAAGGATCAAACGTGAGCATGGGTAGTTATTAAAAGAGTGGGTATTCACAGATGCTTGCACAACAAAGCTAACATTGAAATGAGACCTAACGGCAGTGTATGAAGAGGTGTCACATCACCAAGGTGAGAGGTGACAGAAAACAAACATTTTTTTCAAACAGATTTTTTTTTTTCTGGGAAACATGGTAAATACTTCCATTGCTCAGTTTCTCATGCTTTCCTTTTCCTTAACTTTTGTTTCTTTTTAGGGCACACCCCAAACTCCAATATCTGGGTGCTCATGAGGCCTCTGCCTCTGAGATTTCTCAGAATGAGAATGATATGATTTCTTACATATCAATACCATTTCCATGTTACAAGTGTCCAAGGCATGAAGATTCATGTGAAATTCATTTCCTGTACCAGACAGCCACCTTGCTGATATTATATAACAAACATAAATGTGACTGAGGGCCACAAAAGCTTGGGGCCATAATGAAAACCTTGAGGCACACAAATGGGCAGATATTGCAGGACAGGGATTTCTAGTCCATTGCCCCAAGTCATCAAAAAAAATAGGTCTTTGTTTATTGAAAGAATGCAAGAGAAACACATGTTTAGTTTAAAATAGGTTTGAAAGGAATTCCTAAGTATTCCTGTCAAACAAGAATCTCTGAGGACTCACTGATTCAACCAGTCAAAAAAGTCCAGCTTCCCAAATATTCCTAGCTCACTMCAAAGGCCCATTTCCTCAGATGAGTGTGGCACATGACCTTACTCATCTTGAGTCACATTTAATTATCCTTTTTAATTCTCACCAAGGAGACAAGAATGCTCTTTGTTGATGAAAAGATGTGCCCCCTTCAGCCTCCCATCCAGCTGTCTGTCCTGCTCCCACAGTTTTCCAGCGTGTCCTGTCCTTGTCTCCTTCCTGCCTGCAGCATCACTTGGATGTGGTCTTTGCAGGGAAACACAATTTAGTTCTCACATGCAGAGGATGGCATACCAAGCAGAACCATCCTGCAGAAGAGCCTGGGATGATGTGATCTGAATTCTTTCTGCTGTTTGGGTGGTTTAGGGAGCTGCTCTGCTCCCTAGGAACAGAGGTTGCCTTTTCCAGGGTTATGAGACCCGTTGGAGGTGCTTCGGAGTGTCATTGGCACAGATAAAAGAAAGTCTTACACTGTAGTCTGGATTTAAATGAAAGACATGGGGTACTTTTTTTTCTTTTTTTTTTTTTTTTTTGCATTAGCATAGACCTCTCCACTGGCTACTCTACACACTCAAACACAGCACACAGTTAAGCACAACCAATCTTAAAATCTCGAAATCTTAAACTTTTAAGAAGGAGACAGAAGACAAACCCCTCCAGAGCAGTGAACATAAGCTGACARGCTTTACAGAAGGCAGGCTTCTGAACTCTGTGATGTCCTCCTGGATTTCTATTGCATTTCCTTCTAAGTAATTTAATTTAAAATGCTTAGCCTCAGAGACAGAAGATTGGAATTCCTGTTCTGATTCTCTGAACAAGTACTTAAAAAATAAGCACAATAATTTATTTTGCAAATCAGAGTGAGTACAGCAGGTTCTGATCCTGGGCTTTTACCATCTTTATACTAAAATCACACACCAAAATTCTTTGGCTTAGACTCATCTGCAAAAATACTCWCAAGAAAATATTTCATATTCTTGTTCCACTCCTGTGAATGGTAACAGCATGAGTATAACGCAGCTCTTTCCTTTTTATTTCTTCCTTAGGGTCCACASTCTGACAGCTGGAAATGAAGGATTTACCTCACATTTTCCTTTGGAGTCAACACTGGTGCCAGYTAATCTGAATAAGTAAGGCTGGTGAAACTACAGGCTCCTGTAGATTTGTGTATGAACACTAGATGATGCTATATAGCTTTTCAATCTCCCTATTACTTTCACATGTAATTGGAATAAAAATTAAATAAAATCAGAAGACTGGACTAGAACATGTTTTTAATACACTGGCAAGTATGCACATATGCCAAATTGTAGCACTGAAGTAAAAAAATCTACATTTCTTTCCCAGTCAGCTGTCTCCATCTCAACTGACAGATGCAGAGAGAGGGTACATCTGATTTTCGGGCTCCTTGTGCCAGACATTGTGGCAATGTGCTACAGAATGATTTTAAACAAATGCTTAATAGCAATGATGATTTCCAAATGCTTTGGCAAAAAATTGGCAAAAAAAGCGCTTCACCCAGCAGTTTKTATACTGGACTAGGTATCAACTCTTCTGCTGCAGTCAGGAAAATGCCTTAAACTGGCATAAACATCACATGCTGTACTTGGACTAAGYCAGCTTGGGTTTGGTCCAGATGAAACTTGTGCTACCAGGTAATGCGGCAGTGTACAAAAAAAAGGCTTTTCTTCAGAGAAAAGTAATTCTGATTTCTGTTTTTCCTGTAAGAAATAGCTTCTCTGATCTCAATGACCCTCTTATGCCTAATGTCATTACCACACAGTTCAAACACTAATCAAGTGGTGAATCCATGTCTCAGGGTGGATAYAGTTACAGATCCAAACAATTCCCCATCCAGATATGGTGAGTCTGCCATAATTTGCAGAAATATTGAAGGGGAGAATCTCAAATGTTGCTTTCTTGGAAGGGGACTAGCAGCTGCTCTTGCCCCAGGGAGGTATTGATCTGTGCCATTTCCAGAACTCCTTGGTCAAGGGACAGAGTCCATGAACCAATGGGYTCACCAGGCAGTCATGGAAATAGCTCTGTGTCATGCTTATTTCACATCAGTGGTGCAGGTCACCATTATCTCAGTGGCTTGAATCAGATTATTTGAGMGGGTAGCTGGTGAGAGCACACGGGCTTGAGTTAGACTTAAAACCTGCTTGAAGAAATAGTTTGATCCTTTGCCAAAGCTTTGATCGTAATTACAAGATGTACTCAGACTCCCAATGGCTCACAAAGCACCCTGCAATGAGAGAGAATTTCACCACAGCAGTCATTGAAAAAGACACTTATTCCTGAAAAAGGGCTCAGAAAAGTTTACATGTGCATCTTATTGTGGTCTTTAATGGTAGTGAAGCTTACAGAATGAAAGTTTTTGGTATTCAAGCTATTAAAAGTATGGTAAACAAAATGAAAGCTGAAATTTTGCTTCAACTCAGATAAGCATCTTTAAAATTATGATGGATTAATGGAAAGTGCATGCAAATGAAAAGTGGGCAAAAATGGTTTAGGATTCTTTCCTTAAAAAATTAACCCAGTCATCTTTGAGAGAAAGGACTTAACTTGCCTGAGTTAACAGACTTGTTACTCACGTCTCATTCCAGAACTAGATCTGAAGGGCAGAAGAGGACGAGATAGCAGCAAATATTATCAAGATTTTAGAAGGCTGTAACTGGCAGTCATAAAGTACATGGACAGCATCAAACAGGAGATGGGATGCACTGCTTGGCTCTGTGCCTGAGCACTGGCAGCTCCAGCTCAGCAGACAGAGCCTTCCTTTCCAGTACCTATAGTATTTCCTCTTGAAAGAAAAGCTTCATCATAAAACTGGGAACATCCACTTTGACGCTTAGATTGATTTTTGTTTTGCTCATTTTAAGTCATATGAAATTTTGTATTTTGTTTTGCTTATTTTTAAGTCATACAAAAATTTTGTATGTGCAAAAACAACTGATATTTTAATAAAGCCCATCCTGAGCACAATTCATTATTGCAATTCACAGAAGTTCTCAGGTTGCATGAAGTAGTTCCAGTTTTTTTCTAGAAATAATCAATGATTTGAAAACATATGTTTACTTAATAGAAGTTTGTTTACTAAAGCAAATTAAATCTTTCAGTATTCAAATCGGTGTGAAGAATCCTGTGCCAGCTTAGAGAACACAAATGAGGAAAATGTCCAGGGAATCCTAACATTTGGGGATGGCCATTTTGATGACAATGTCAGATTAGCCATTGATCTCAGTGGAGCCAATATTTAGTCCCAGAAGATTTAAAGGAATTTTTCTTTATAATGAGGATTTGTTGCTTCCTACACATGCCTCTTCTATAATKACAAGGTAACTTGGATTCTGGGAAAAGAGGATGAGTTTGGAAAGAGTGGATCACGCTCTTTTGAGCAAGTATGGTTACACAAGAGGGTAAGTTTATGTGCCTTCCTTTGACTTCCCCCCTCAATAATGAATGAAACCTCTGGGGCATCCTCTCCTGTGTATATATCTCATTAATAACTGATTAACTAGGCCAAACAGAAACAYTTGGATTTATTGCTGACTTTGCTGGGATAGATACCAAGTTAACTTCACATTCAGACTCAGAGCAGAGGGAGAAAGACTCACTCTGCAGCACCCTTTTCAACATACAGGCATTACCTTATGCTTAAGGGTCAATTATGCTTCAATTATGGTCTCTTCCATCCCAGATCAATAAAGGATTATCTCAGATCTCTCCTGCAACATCCTGATTCTCTGTGGGCAGCAGCATCAGCTGCCCAGGGTTTGCATTTTGCCATGGCAATGTGACCCAAAGCCTTGCTGCAGGACTCCAGCGTCCCTGGCCCTGTCCTTACTCCACAAAGCTTGATTGTTTTCTGGTAATAGAATGGCAGCAGGGTGGATGTGCTGTGCTGAATAAAGTGACTCCACAGGGACTCCAAAAAGGATCAGGCTACCAGCACTTTGCTGTGCCTTCTGTCAGACACAAGGAGTGCAGGAAGGGATTAGGGTGCAGGAGCCCAGCACCTCCCTGGAGCTTGCCCTACAGGGATGAGGTCTCTCCTGTTCCCATTCCCGACGCTCTGACACTACAACACAACCAATGCCGATTTCCCAGGCTCCTCCTTGGAAATACTCCTTCCTTGCCTCCACCTCCTCTCCCTCCCCTGCACCAGCTCCATGGCAGGAAGAGGGGCTGCTTGATGGGGTGACTGCAGGTAAAGTCGCCATAGAAACAGGGACACTGGCCTCATTCGCTAGCGAGCTGCCTCCCACAGCCTGGAGAGAGAGCACAGGAGCTGTGGCAGGTACAATCACAGCTGATGGACACTGTYTGTCATTTAAAACCACCTAAAGCATTATCAGAGCACACAAGGGAGGAGATCTAGGGGAAATAATTTTCTCACTTGCTCTTTAAATTTGCGGTCCCTGAATCAAAAGCCTTACAACAAACCTGTCATGCGTACTTCTCGGTACACCTACAGAGCTTTTTCTGTGCACATGCACCAGCTGGAAACCCTGATATCCTGGTTTTATTGTTTTGATGTGTGCCAGAGTCCTCTAATTTCTCCAAAAGTACTAGGGCATTATGTAAGAAGCTTGGATAACATCCAGGATGTAGATAACAGCATAACTGGCCTCATAAAAAGCCCAGCAAATTGTTGAACAAAGGATCTGATTCACATTGATTTATTCATTTACATCATGCCTAAATACAGGGATTTTTCCATAGGATTTTTAAGTGTAAATTAACAAATAAAATGTCAAGTCATTGTACTCAAAATCCATTAAAACATAAAAATGTAGAGGTTATTTCCAGAATTACTTTCATTGAGGTCTCACAGGCATTTAGGAAAAACARAAACAAAACCTCAGAGATAAATTTGACAACATTTTCAAAAGTTCCTAGTCCAAGAGTTATCTCTGAAACTTGCCTCAAGCTCACAAATGATCTGTACAAAAATCCACTGACTTGAAATACAGGTAATAGAGAATAATTACCAGAGACACTAACAACAAAATAAAAAGAGATTATCCTGTAGAAGAGGACAAGGACAACAAGGCAGAGAGTAATTCTGGAGGCATCACAGGTGGAAAAGCAACTAATTATCTAATATCAGATCTTGGAAAATCTATGTTGAATTTTACATCTGGAAGCTTATGTATATGGTAATGTGATGCCACCTGGAAGTCTGAGAAGGAAGATATAGTCCCAGCCTAAACAATTATACACATCCCTAAATTATCAAAACAAGCATCCCAAATTACCAAGGAGGAAATAAAAATTTAATTTACATTAAATGAGGAACGAATAAAATGCTAAAACACTCTCAAACCTCTCGAATAACAAAATGCAGACTCTTCATTCACCTGCATCCTCATTTTATCCCTTAGGACCTAGGTCCCCTAGGATTCAAAGGGATTTGGGCATTCTAGTGCCTACAGACAAATGAAGAAAAATCACCTATTGTGAAGACCCCTGGAAAGTATTGTGTTTTGTTAGTCACAGATGTGTGAGACTGTATGAGGCCCTGCTTCTCCCAAACTCTCTTTAGGCACAGAGGAAGGTATCTGTTAATCCCCTAGGATGCTATCACCACTGTTTTCATCTGTTTAAGATGTAGTGGAGCACGTGGAGTAAGAAGCTTTGCAGCCTGCTCAAGCAAGTCACAAAGAGGATTTTCAAGATTAAGATGGGCAACAAGACCTTCATAGTGGTTGTRAGCCACCTTTCAGGGCAATGCACAGGTTGTGGCACAGCCTCCCTGTCAGGAGGAAGCAGGCAGACCCTGGAGTKCAGCCCTGTTCATGACTAATTTCTTTGTAGACCATCTATTTTAACACTGAGATCACCTGCAACTGATCACCTGTAACAAAAAATACTTTATATTTGAAATCTCTTCCTGGAAAAGGCTGTTTTGTACTGTGTTAGTGTCCAAAGGAGCATTGTTTAYCTTCAGCAGCCACTAAGCATGCTATATAAAATATAATGAGACTGGGCACAAGTCTGATTAATCCAGAGGAATTCCATATTTTTGCTTTTATGCCCCACAATCTTAGCTATAAAATTTTCTCTTCTGTTCCTCAATGAGGTTTAGAWACTAATGCAATATAAAGATTATGCAAATATATGCATGCAGGATATGATTTATGCAAGTTTGGTGTAATCTTATCCTCTGAAGAGAGTATGAGAAAGTAGAATGGCAGCAAACACGGCAATACAGAGACTTTTTTCAGTGTCTTAAACTCCAAATTAATACCTTTTTTTTTTTTTTTTTTTTTAATAATTATAGTAGAATAAGGTATAGCAATTCCAGGAGAGATAGGGAGAGACTGATAGAAATTCTTTTATCATTAGAAATGGTTGAGCAGCACTGGCCTGTTTCAGGGCATGTTCAGTTCTGTCATTATCTCTGAACAATAAGWACAGTTGATTGCTGTAGGAATAAAAACCAGGATTATGAAACTTCTTGAAGCTTTCAGAAAGGCTGAATGAAATGCGTGATAGCAGAATTAGAACTAAGYCTTTATTTTAAAATAATTTAGTTATTATAAGAAACAGACCTAGTTTCACCTAGTTTTATTCTCCATTGATGGAGTCAAAGATCCCGCTAACTTCCATTACAATTTCATTTTTTTGTACCTTTTCACAATCCCGTGAGGCTGAGAATCCAGTGAATGCAAGGGTTAAACCAAGGGAAGTGTGACTTCCCAAACTGGGATATAGGCAATCCCTTTCAGGTATGAAAGCTGAAGCTGCTTCCTTCACACAGCAGCGAAAGGCAGCATGACCTACTTCTCCCATTGGGATGAACTGCCAGGGAGGGTGCAGATGGCATTGCTGCACCTTTGGTGGGGCATCCTGTCCCCTTGGTAGGGAGGGTCTGTTGATGAACAGAAGGTGCAGCCTCAATGTGTCACACTGTAGCTGTCTCTGGCTGAGAAGCAGGTGTTAAGGAGGAGGAGGAGGAAGAAAAAGGAGGGAGAAATGGCAAACAGACCACCATGATTTTGTATAATGCTCTGGGTAAACATGTATGCCAAACTATGCCTCTTTTAACAAATTATTTGGTGATGTTAGTTCTGTTCTGTTGAATTGTATGAATTTAAAATATTTGGGATTTAGCTTTGCTTTTTCAGCCAAATATTATTCCTATCTAACATCAAGGTTTCTTCTTTTTGAACAATTATTATTTGGTGCCGTAAAATTATGCTATGCAGTACATCTAGAAAGCTTTTCCATTTCCAAGTCAATAAGAAAAGAGAACAGTTGTAAAGTATTCATTGTTTATTCTCAAATTACCTCTTGGTGTGGTTAGTCAACACATTAGAAATTTGTGAGTTAAAGTCTTAAACTTATCTTTTGTTTTTCATGCACASAGAAAACAGTCCCTGGCCTGGGGTATAATTAGTCGTGTCCGGCACATCTTCCTGGGCAGGGAGATAAACTCCAACCTCTGCCAGCTGGGGCAGTGCCAGGACCATGAATTAGCACAGCATGCTCCAGAAGCTTCTCTTTCTGCACCACCATAACCCAGCATATTCCCAAGAGGGCAGAGGAGGTGAGTAAGCAAGTGGGGAAAGTACAGCAATTGTGAGCCACCCAGGCATTCTCCTGGAAAAGCATCCTCTCCAAGCYGCTTCTGAAATCTGTTATTAAAGTATTCTCTACTGAAAGCTAGCAGGTCATGCTTCGGTCACACTTTCAGGGTGTTACGTAAAGGGATYCTCTTCTTAACTTTGGAAAAGAAACTCACATGACTTGAACTCTGCTTGGAGGAGAAATTCTTCCTCTCCTTTCTCTTCTTACACTTTCACCTCTTGCATAACTGCATACAACTTAAAGCAGTTGTAGGCTGAACACAAAAATGTGTCTCCACTTGAGCAAGCRATAATGGGGACTAGAAAACAAGGTACTCACAGCACTAATTCGAGTCAAAACACTTCTAGCTACTGAAGGCAAAAAAGTCATGAAAAAGTCATAGGTTTGCTCTACCAGGGTGCAGCAGGTTGCCAATGCTCTGCACGAAAATAAATCTAAGGCAGCAGAATAAAATAGAAACAAAGAAAATAAAACCAGGTGGAAAAGAGAGAGTAGCAAAGGAGGAGGGTGATTCTAACAGGATAAGAATTGTCATACAGAACCAGATCAGATATTTTTTAGTTTACTGATAGGTGTCTGACTGTGGTCAATATTGGAAGAGAACTCAAGAACACATACTAATTCCTCTCCCAGAGCATCTCCTAGATAAAAAAAAATAGTCAATGCAAAGGTGGGTTTTGAGCATGTTTGCCCTTTTTTGTCTCCAACTAATTTTTTCGTCCATTACTTTCTTCAATCACTTTTTACACTCGCACAGACCCTTGTATTTACAACACTGTGTCAGGACGCTGAACAGCTTAGCCACAAGGATTGCTCTCTAGGCTTTAGGAATCCATTACCTGCTTATTTCTTTCCTCCACATTTGCATCTGTGCACTATTTGCATGGGCAGAGACTGTGAGTAGCTGTGAACCTTTTGCAYTTGTTTGCCTTCCTTCCAAAGATTGTAGGGACTTGCATCACATTTCTCCTCAGCCACCCTGTTTCCAGGRGGAACATTCCTATGATATCTCATCATTCCTTGAGCAGAGACACTCCAGGCCACCCCTCTGTGTACCTTATCCCTTTCCACCCTGCCTGGTTTGAGATGGGGAACCAGAACTGCTCTCAGTAATCAAAATCTCTCTGCACCATGAACTTTAACAGGATCAGTAATTACACTTTCTGGCTTGTTCTCCACTTCTCGCTAAATAATTTCTAATATTTTATTTCCACTGTTTTCTCTGACATTTGAGCTGGTGTATTTATGCAACTGTTCTGCACCATGTCAGTGTTTCATTTCTGAATGACAATAGTCAGCTGAGAGYCCCTTGTTTTCTGTGTGAAGTTAAGACCTTTCTCTCTGTGCGTTATTTCCATCCAGAGGTTTTTAGAGACTCTAAAATAAAACCTACTCATAAATGGAATTTTTACTAAATTACCCTGTAKATATGGATCTCTTCATACTGCATGTATTCAAGGGTAGGTATAGTTATTTTTTCTTTCATATTGTAAACTTTTAGTAACAGAAAATGCCCACAGAGATCTGGCAGAAAATTTCCTTATGGAAATACATCTTATATTAGAAAAAGACACTTTTAGTTGGGTAGATTATACCCATTTCCCCCAGAAAAGTAAATTATATGAGCAGAATATTTKTGTGTCTACATCAATTTTTATAACAGTGTCAGCACTGAAGTTTARCCAGAATGGAAATTTTGAGAACAAAAATCAATTGTCCCAAATCACACGGTAGAGACTGGCAATTTTTATCACAGTAAGGTTGATCTTTACTATCAGACATATGGCCTGACAATGCAGGTGAAAATAGTCTGATCATTTGGACACCACTATGAGAAAATAAGAATCTGTGTCTTTCCAAAAGCATGATAAAACTTGTTGTAGGTGGTATAAGATGCCTTCGCATCCCATAATTGTTTTCTGTGGAAAGTTTAACCAGGAAAYTCACCTACTAAGGGARCAGAAAGGATGYTAATTAATTAATGTGYAGTGCTTAAAAGTATGGACTGTTGTGCTTGTTGTTCTGAAGGATGGTATGTAAATGAAATGTTAAGTTGTTGTGATGATCATAATGTTTCTATTCTGTATATTCACTGAGAACAGGACCTAGATGTTCTAATAAAATCTATCTAGTGCATTCATAGAAAATTTTCTCAACTCCAGCTTCAGAAATATTTTATATTTTCATTCCTCATGTTTTCAACCAGTTATTATGTTTATTTGGTATGATTGCAGGTGCTATTTATGAGTTTCAAAGGCCTGAAAAAAKAATTAAATATTTTTAATTTTAAAAGTAGCTTTTCATCATCCCAGTGACTTTCTTATTCAGCATTAGTGTTCCATTTCCTACTTTCTGATTGTCCTCATCACCTCTATATATATCCTGCTCATGCAATCCCTGGGCTCGAGTCTGGAGGACATGCACCTGCACGGGAGCAGCACTTTTCTGCATGYCAGGATATGCTGGTTTAGATGAGTTGAGTCCTGCTCACTTATCAGGAGAGGTGGAGAGGACTGTGGGGGTAGGGGTAGCTGGAAAGGGAGCAGCTGCTCTGCCCTGGGCTTGCCTCCCCCAAGGATTGCAGAAGAACCTCAGAGGTAAGYCGTATGCACACACAGTGCATAAATCTATGCATATGTATGCATATTGTATAGGTGTGCACACACATTTATGCACAGTGTGTATGTGTACATATAGTTCGTGTATAGATGCATGCATGTATGTATATGCTGCTATACCTATGGGCACGAAATCWTCTCTTCATTCTCCTTCGGGAGGAGTTTCCAGCCCGGAACCCCAATCTCCCCGCGGCTGGAGGGAAGCCCCCCGCCCTCCCCGCCGCGGAGGAGCTGCCGGGGCTGAGGCAGAGCCCAGGAGCTCCCCCAGCCTTGTCAGCTGCTGYAGGAGGAGGGAGAGAGACCCCAAATGGAGCCCGGCTCCCCCTGAGACTGCTCTTGCTGGGTGTTCTCGCAGACACAGGTGGGTCCCGGACACTCCCACACACAGCCATCACATGGCAAGGGTTCCCTCCTCGGAGGGAARGGAGGGGAGGGGAAAGAAAGCAAGCCTCTCCCCCGTTTTTCTTTGTTTGTAATTGGGAAAGACTTCAAGCGCAAAGTCTTGAGAGCCTTTTGAGGCGCTTCAGAGCAAAGGTAAATTCACCTCACGACAGAACAGAGAGGTAAAACAGATTTCCCCCGACACGAGTAAAGAAAAAGCCAGTGGCCCGTTAGTTCCTGTATTGAGGTGGATAAATAACCCCAGGGAACSATCTCCACCAGCCCAGGGAAGGCGCTGCCTTTGTCTCTACCCCTCCCGGCGGCAGCGGGCTCTCGCCGAAGGAGCTCAGGCGAAGGCGGCGAACAAAGGAAAGAAAGCCCTGTCACCGCACCGTTGTTCCTACAGAAGGTGTCCGGCACCCCTGCCCGGCCCGGGCAGGCTCCCCTGAAGGGGACGCTAAATAATTGATCAGAATCGATTGCTTGCTTGCATTGAGAAGGAAAAGTGGGCGCATCCCTTGCTTGCAGCCTGCTCCTTTCCCCCATTTGCGGTGTAATCCTATTCCACCATGTGCAGATAGATGAAGGGACGTAAATCAGCCTTCAAGCCTGGGCGGGGTTCTTGCCGTTTAATCTTTTCCTTTCTCTTCCCTTCGCCGCTTTCTTCCCTCCCCCCCTTTCCGTCTCCCAGGCCCAGTGAGGTCAGCTCATGAATATTGCTTCATTTTCCTGAGAGGCTCTGGCAGCGGCGGGTACCTCGTGTGCGGTGCCCCGCTCTCCGTGCATGCATTTCGCCAGCCGGGCAGCGGACAAAGTGGTGGTGAGTAATGCAGATGCTTTAGATCCAAGCTTTTTTTTCCCCCTTCTTTTTTTCTTTTTTTTTTTTTTTTTTTTTTTTTTTTTTTTTCCAAAAAGGCAACGTTATGCCGGATCCAGAAGCAACTAACCTGCCAGGTATGAGGGGGGACGTTCGAAAATCCCTCCCGCTCCTTTAGAGCAGGACAAAAGGTAGAAGCGCTCCCAAATCTTTAACCGTGTTTGCGAATTCTCCGAGGGGGAGAAGCGGGCGCACGGTGGGGCGAAAGGGCCGGGGCCGGGGGGGATGGCGTGCCCGAAGTCCCGGGCATGGGAGAGCCCCGCGGCGGCGCKTGGAGACACCGGACTACTCCCTTTTGTTGCTGCCATTTATTTACCCTTTTTTCCGCCCGGACCGCTGCTCCCRACAGGAAAACCTGCGGAGACGCCGCGTCCCGGCGCCACGTGGTTTCCCCTCCCGGGAGAAGGTCGAGCCGCGGAGTTTTGTGAGGACAGAGATTTCGGTCTTAGTGTCAAAATGGGCTTTCCTTGTGCCAGTTAAAGATGTATATAAATACATCTATCTATCTATCTATCTATCTATCTATCTATCTATCTATCTATCTATCTATCTATCTATCTATCTATCTATCTCTAAAATCAGCCAACTTAAACGTAGGCGGTAGCTGATCCGGGATTTTGGAGCATGCCGGGTACGGTTGTGTTCTGGCAGGTCGCGGCTGAGCCTGATGACTTAGTTGCCCTGAAAGTTCCCGGAAAGATTCAGGTACAGCATAGGGTCCCTGATGATTGATTTTAATTACATTTCTTATATTTCATACCTGTATGGCTCCAAACAACAGTAGGGTGGGAATGCTGTTGGGGGTGGCTGATAGAAACGCACAGCAAGTCTTTTTATAAAGTGTTGTCATTCAAGTTTTGATAGGTCTACACTCCCATGCTCTCTTTTTACTAATTAATGCTTGGCAAGTGTCTGCCAAATTGTGTCATTCTGAGATTAATTTCCAGAATATTGGTTTAAATCGGGTTGTTAATGACAGTGCATTTGAGAGGAAATTACGTGCTCCTGCCAGTGAGAGCAGAGCAAACACAGCCTCATTGTCTAGTATGTTCCAAGGAGTAAACCAATTGTCAGGGCACAGTATAGCCTCTACATTGACTTTGCCCRGTCGTGCTTCTTTCTTTATTCCCTGTTCTAGCAGGGGATGGTTTAGCCACATTTTAGGAGGAAATCAGTAGGCCGTGTTGGGAATGCTGTCATTTCTGCTGTTGCCCACGTTTTTCCTCTAAGGACAATAAAGGCTGTCTGAAAACAGTTTGTAGATCATAGCTATTATTTTCAGAATATACTGAAGGACATTAGCAGTATGATATRGCTTTTAACAGCCCTTTTTCATAATCTGTTGTGGTTATGAAAACTCTGTTTATGTCATTATAGGGGCAAATTGCCAAATGAGCATCCTTCAGAGAATGCCAYATAGCATTTTGTTCTGGGTGAGGGTGTATTCCTTGCTTCCTCTGTCTTGAAAAATGCTGCAATGATTATATCTGAGTCCTCTATAACCTATTGGTCTGCATAACTGATAATAGACATGAATCGGTCGTAAATCYTGACAGCACCTCTGAATAATAAACTGGGGCAAATGAGTGTTTAGAAGATAATTGAAGAACCCCTTTCCTTTATGASTCTCGATTCCCGAGTCACCTTGACCCGGAAGAGTCGCTGTCAAAGCTGAAGGGAAATCTGTAGTTGCTTCCACGTGTGCAGTCCTTTGTACAGAAGCTTTCCCCCATTCGGCTGTGACAGAYACTGGGAAGAGGCCTTTGAGCAGGCAGACAGGTGAATTAGCAACCCAGGCTTGGTGGTGAGGACAAGGGAAAGGGAAGTTTGTGGAAGGAAATTCATCTCTGGTGTGGCAGCCCGGCAGGGGGAAGCTTCGGCATCGGGGCTGGGGAAACGCCCCTAAGTGCAGGCGGAATGGGAACAGGTCTCAGCTTCTGCCGGGCCCTTCCACGAACCGCTCCGTTTGGTTCTGRGCTGTAGCCTCGGCCGGATTGTCCCCGGTCTCTCCAGGGGACCGCCCGCAGGTGGGCACGGGGCAGGACTGGGGTCGGCGGGGCGCCGCGGCAGCGGGGAGCGGGCAGGCTGGCCCCCAGCGTGGCCAGAAAGCCCATCTCCCCGTCCTCCCCGTCCCCACCCCGACCGCTTCTCCGCTTCTCCTCCCCCAGCTCTCGGGGCGGCGGCGGCGGAGGAGGCGGAGGACCCCGCCGGTGATGGACGCGTCCCCGAGATAGCCGCCGCCATGAGCCAGCCGCCTGCAGGGGGCGCGGCCGCCGAGCCGCGCCTGCATCCCGAGGGCAGCAGCGGCAGGAAGCAGCCGCGAGCATCCTCTCCGGCCCGGGCCCGCGACACCGCCCCGCGCCCGCCGCCCGCCGCCGCCAAAGCCGCTCCCGCCGCCGCCAAAGCCGCCCCGGCACGGCCCCCGCCGGGCCAGGCCCCCCGAGCCGGCCGCGGCCGCGCCGCCGAGAAGCCGCAGCGGGGAGCTGTCCAGCCCGGCGCCGGTGCTGAACCACCGCCCGCCGCCGCCGGGAGAGGAGGAGCCGCCGAGGAGCCGCTGCCGCCCCCGGGCGCTGCCGAGGAGGCGCCTCCTGCAGGGGGCGGCGGGGGCGAGCGGGAGGGGGCGGCGGGGCCGCCGCCCAAGCAGTGGCGGGGGAAAGCGGGGCGGTCCCCGCTGAAGGGCGCGGGGGAGGCGGCCCCGGCGCCTCCATCTTCCTCGGGCGCGGGGAAGGGCCGCGGTGCGGCGGCGGGCGGCGGCGGGTACTGGAAGGAGGGATGCCTGCAAAGTGAGCTGATCCAGTTCCACCTCAGGAAAGGGCTGGCGGCGGCCGCCCAGATGCAAACCAAGGGCAGCAACCACAGCAGCAGCAGCGGCGGCGCTTCCTCTGCTGCCTCCGCCGCCTCCGCGGCCGCCGCCCCGGCCGAGCCTCCCCCGGCCGCCTCCGCCTCCTCTCCCGCTGCCATGGCGGCGGCCGGGGATGAGGGGCTGCGGCAGGGCGAGGCGGAAGGCGACGACGGCAGGAGCTGCGGCCCCGAAGGCTCCCTGAGCCCGCACCTGCAGGAGGAGATGGAGGAAGAGATGGAGAAGCTGCGGGAGGAGAACGAGACCCTCAAGGTGAGGGGCCGGGGTGGCGGCGGGGATGGGGGAGAACCGGGGCCGGGCGGGGACAGGGCCGCCTCCCCACGACCGCGCCGGGAGGGACCTTCCCGKCCTCCCTCTGTCGCGGCAGGAGCGCTGGAGTCAGCGTTAAGATGGCTCTGTCGGGGGCTGTGCGGGCAGTGCCAGTTCCCTGTTTCGTTGCGGTGCTTATAATGAGCCGGGTTGCATTTACCTGCCGTCCCTGCGGGGCGGAGCTCCATTTTGGCTGCTTTCCCCTATACGTGCTGACATTTGTGCTTTTKACCCACCTGTTGCATCCCTGTCCCCTTCTCGCCCTGGTGCCAGAACGAGATAGATGAGCTGAGGACAGAGATGGACGAGATGAGGGACAGTTTCTTTGAGGAGGATGCTTGTCAGCTTCAAGAAATGCGCCATGAACTGGAGCGAGCCAACAAGAACTGCCGGATCCTTCAGTACCGGCTGCGCAAGGCTGAGCGCAAGAGGCTCCGCTACGCCCAGACCGGCGAGATCGATAACGAGCTCATCCGCAGCATGGAGCAGGACCTCAAGGTACAGCCGTGAGCAGGTGTCAGGGGGAAGGGAGAATGTCAGATGGAAACACAACCGTGCTCTTGGTCCTCATGACTCAGGCGATTCCATCCATTCCCCTGTGCGCCCAGTGCAGCTCGTAGAGTACAATGGCCAAGGTATCCTTGGGAATAGAAGCCCTTCCGGTGTGAAGATAGGATATTTCCAGCTTCTGTCCGTTCATTTTTTGTAAAGGTAATGTGCAAGCAGTGACTCAAATGCAAATTAGGAGCTAAAGGTTTTGGACCCTTTATGATGAATGCAAATCATACCCTTCCACTGCAGAATTAAACCARCTTCTCCAAACAGCGCCATTGACTTTGAGGGGATTGTGTCACTCTTTAGTGAAAGATTTTAGGGGTCAAGCTGATTGAATACTTGCAGTCACGACACTAAATCCTGACTCTGTTGCTGTCAGTAAAAAAACTGCTGTTATGTTCAATGAATCCAGGGTTTTTCACATCCACCTGAAACCTTAGACAAAACCCATCAAATTTCAGTGTGTCATCAACTGCATTTCATCCAGAGGATCTGAATGAGCCACAGCCCCTTGCTGAGGAAAAGTTTCAGTCCTTYTTTAAAGATTGAGAGTGTTGAAATACCCATCATCTCCATTCTTAATTGGTCCAATGACAGAAAAACACCTTTCTTGACATGGCTGGAAGTCTAATTTCTGCTTCCATCCACTAGACATTGAAAGAGTCCTGCTGAAGCAGGAAACYTAAACATTTTTCAGTTGACTGTTCTCCCAGTCAGCTTACCTTTTCTCATGGAAGTGCAGACCTCTGTATAGCAAATGTGAGCTTATTTGCCACACTTCTGCCTGGGACTCTATGGCACATGGACTCTGCAGGCTACAGTTTAAAATGTTAATTTTATATGTGACGTAATTTTTTAACATTTTTCAGAGAAGTATGATAGATTGAGAGTATGTTATTTCCAGGCCTAGTTTGGATCATCTTTTCTGAAAGTTTTCCAGCTTGTCATCATTATAATTAAAATTTCTATTTGATATTCCTTTTCTGTGCTTATTCAAACCCCACATTTTCTGTTGTGGGTGTGACAGTTCTTTAAATACAGTTGCTCATGTGGCTCTTGGCAAAAAAGAGTCTTCCTGGTCAGATGCAAAATCACCCCCTTTTCATGGGGATTTCTGTTTGAAATAAGCAATATTTTGCACACTCAGAATGATGCTTAGTTGATCAGTTGAGATACACACATTTACAGGCAGAAGTTGAATATGGACCTTCATGACCCAAATGAATACTGTGATTCCAGTCTACAGAGTTGGCTTTTTTGTTGGCTCGGTGTTACTTTCATTAACAAATCATACACATGCAGGCTAGGAGAGGGAACACTTCTGCTAAAGGTGCTTATCTGCCAGTATAGGAGATGGAAGCTAAGGCCTTAGACTGAACTGGAGAAAGAGCTCGTTTTAATTAGCATTTCTCTCATGCATTTCCCAATATGACTGACTCTTTGGAAAGGAACAGTGTTCTTGCAGAGTGTTCTCACCATTCATGAATGTGTTCTGCTTTGGAGTAGGGATGAATGTCTAATGCCAGATTTCTGCCTAATAGAATTCTGGGTGCTGGCTAACCATAATTATAACTCATGTGCAGTTTTCTGTAGTGTTTGCAAGTCCTTCTTAAGAATGACTATCCAAATTGTTCATTTTGCATTGTTCATTTTGCAATGTATTAGGGACCTTGATCCTTCAGAGGTACACTCTTTCCTATAGCTGTATTAAAATGTATCTTGCATAAGTGAGTCTCATTTTGCATGTGATCTAGAATGCTCTGTAGTATTTTCCTGCATTAATAGCTATTCCACCAAATTTTGTGTCAAAAAATTAGCTACTAGAAATGGTAATATGATTTGGTTTTATTTACTGATCCAGACTGTGTCTATAGACTGAAGACAGGGTCTGTTAGGATGCTGTTTAAAATATCCCCCAKGATTTTCCATTTACTTTGGTTGGACAACCAAATGAGCACTTTAATACTAAGTGTAGGAAAAGATATCAAGTTAAAGCCTTGGTGTGTTTCTCAGCTCATTCTGCAGTCTCTTTGGAGCATGGTTATAATTGAAATTCCCCTCCACTCGCTCTTTCTGTTGGGCATTATGTGTCTTGAGTGTGTGTGCAGTGGGGGAGGTTATTGAATGATTTTGTGCTACACTGCAGTGTTGTATCTGTAATTCACACACACTGGGTTTCTTGTCAAGGGAGGCTGAGTCACTAGCTGCTGCTGATTTCTGATAGATTGGATTTTTCTAGACRCATGTTTACAATTATTATTTTTTCTTTAGAGTTTTAGTATGTCAAAGAGCTCTCTGACATACTAACATAAAGGTAGTTCAAGTGAAAGCCATGAAGGACAGCTCGCTGAACTCCCCCAGYTAATGCTAAGTAGGATTAATTATGCTTTCCTGTGTTGTAAAAAAAGCAGGAAATGAGGCTTTTCAAACTATGTGTCTRTGTATCTAAACCACCATCAACACAGTGATTAGTGTATATTAAAATATTTTTGGTGGGTGATTATAATTTTTGGTGGTTTAACAAAATATTGTGCCAGTGGCTTGYGGGGCAAGATTCTCATTACTTTTTCTGAAGAAGAAGAAGAAGAACTAGATCTTGTCATATGCCTTTTAACTCTACTCCTGTGAAAATGCATTGAAAAATCCCAAACAAGCAAAAAACCTTAGTGTTTATTTTCATTGAAAATATTGGACATCATTTGGGTGAACACAGCATCAGTAAAAATGTTGTTTGTTGGTATTTTAACCTTAAACTGAGCCAGCATTATTCCTAATTGGCTATTAGGAATAATGTATCATTTTTTGGAAGGAATTGTCTTAATTTGGAATAATTTAGAATTCCATCTGTGGATATCTTGTCTACCTGTTTCCTTACATACCTCTTCCATCAAAACATTCAGAATTAATTTCTAAATTGTTTCTTAGGCACTAAGCAATGCAGCAGTAATTTATTTTTTTTAAATCTTTCTTTTGTGTACCATTTCATTTAGGTTGCAAAAGATGTATCGGTGAGACTTCATCATGAGTTAGAAAATGTGGAAGAAAAGCGTACTATAACAGAAGATGAAAATGAAAAGTTAAGACAGCAGCTAATAGAAGTTGAAATTGCCAAACAAGCTCTACAGAATGAACTGGAAAAAATGAAAGAGGTTAGTGTTGCTATTTACTTCTACACCAATTATTTGAAGATCTCAAATTCTTACTGCTGAACTGCTTTTCCTCTAYAACTTCTTGTGGGGGCAAAAAAAAAATGGCAGTCAAAACTGAAAGTTGCAAGGAGTGCTGAAGTACAACTTCATGATAGTGAAGCTGAGAAGAAACTAAAATATTTGGTGTTTAATAGGCAAAACAGGAACCAAATTGTGGCATTTTTCCTTTTTTTCTCTGCTAGGAGGGAAATGTGAAACTAATGGTAACAAGAGTTCAGAGGCTTTGATACCTTGTACCTACATAAATATTCATACAGGAAGTGTGCTCAAGGTTGTCAGAGGCATCTAACTTTACAGATGGTGTTCCCCACACGGTTTTACAAAGAGCAGTAGTTTTTCCCTTGCTACCTTCTTGCTGGGGATCCAGCAGCCTCCCCATCTTGTTCAGACATGCTCTTTGGAGTACTGGGAAGTGAGAGACTCTACCTGGCCTTTCAGTCTAAGCATAATTTAACCCTGTATCTCGTTAATCTTCAAAATTACTCCATCTGCTGTTATACAGATGTAAGATACCATGCCATTAAGTAAGCAGAAAATTGCATTACAGCAGTAATAGCCCGGCTGACAGAGATAACAAAGCAGGCAGTATAAGGGGAAACTGTTGACTAAGAACAGCTTCTCAGAAAAGCTTTCAGAAACAGCTCTCCTTTTYAATGTTTAAAATTCAATGAATGCCCCTGATTTTCACTTTTAGGAATGTAAACTAGTAGGAATGCCAGTGTCTTCTTTGATCTTGTATGAAGCACAAGAGATGTATTTCAGTTGTCAAGAATGGGAGGAAATTTTCAGTTGTATGATGTTGGGACATTTTTRGGAACTGCAAATAAATCCTTTAATGATGTAGTATTAAAAATATTCAAATGCGTTCTTTACAGGAACTGAATTTCAAGCATGTTAGTAGAGGTTAAACAGGTGGTTTGTTCCACCTTCTRCTGCTTTCCCAGATAACTGCAGATTTCAAAAGGGCATGAAAAAAATCTGAGCCTTAGTCAGATTTCCCCTAATCTCCTGAGACTTTATTCTTCTGTTTTCTCTCTGGTTACGGCTATCAAATGCAACTTGGTTTCCTGGACTAGCCTCTTGATGAGAGCATGTTCTTYCCGTAATTATCCTTATAACTTGTGTTTAAGATTGGCTTTACTCCAAATTCTTTGTTATACTTATCCATTCAGATGCTACTTTCTTTTAAGTTCTCATCTCTGGTTCCTCCTTCTCTCCAATAGGTTRTATTGTTGTAAATTTCTTTTGCCTTGCTTTTTCTTAACCATCTTCAGATTACAATGATATTTAGTGGCAATTTAATAGTTTATGYTCYTTGATATTGAGCCAGYAAATAAATGTAAATATAARTAAATATAGAAGCCAGGGCTTCTTTATCCCAGTCATCACTAGTCACTTTCTCYTTATCATGGTCCTTCCCTCTGGCTCACCATGTGGAACCACATGTGGTTCTGTTGCTCCTTTGCTGCTCTCCACTTCTTTCCTTGGCTTGTGCGTTTAGCCCTTTCTGYTTTTGCTGTTGGAATCAATGAAAGGGTGCTGGAGACTCCAGAAGAGATGGTGTCATGTTTAGGGTCTCTGTTACACAATAACATTTTTCATGAAGCCGAAGCAGATGGATRATTCCCACTGGCACAGAATGGGGGCATTGAGCCAGAATGAAAACATGCAGCAAGACTTGACACCATAGTAGGGGTGGAATGGACAAAGAGTCAGAAATACATCCTTATGCTGAACTAGGGAGAACTGCCATGCACAGTCATTGTATGTGTCATCATAATTAGGCAGGAGTTTTCATTTATGTATTTCAAATGAGCTGCTGAGTTGCCTTCAGCAGGTGAAGGCAGCTTTTCAGGCTGTTACTTTCAGCACAGCGTGGGGGAAGTTGGAGGGTACTTGGGGAGGTAAAGTCAGAGAAAAGCAGGTTTGAAGCAAAGGCAAATTATGATGAACTTTGCAAATATGCCATGACTTGGAGGACCCATGGAAACCTGGTGGTAAGGAATACTAAATCTTACATATTTGAAATTTAGAATCCGCGAAGAAGCTATAAAATTGTTAAATATGAAAAAAACATGAAAGCAACCCAAAGCAGTCTGCATTAGAATTTTTCTGTGACAAATKATTTTTATTCTTCTCAGGCAATTGAAGGTTTCACGCATTTTAAATGTCATTGTCAGATAGTCATCATGTTAATTTTCTGTTTGCTTGTGAGTTGTTTCTTCTAATTTCATGGATTTACAACCCTTTCTCATTTCAATACAGCCATTATAACCAGTGGAACCTCCTGCCTAAGGAAGTTCTACTCATCTTAAATAAAAATACAGGGAAGAATTTTTGTCTGGATCTTTGCTTTATGAGCTTAGAATTAATGGGAAAGTTTCTCTTTAAAGACAAAGAAACATTTTGATTTCACAGCATAGTAAAATGCTCRGAAATGTAATGATTGATTTCTGTACTTTTATGTCATCAAATGTACTCCAGAAACCCAAGCCTTTCAATTTTTAAAATGTATTTATGCACAACTGTCATGTGAGATTTGCGTTCCTTTTGTAAGGAACATTGTGAGATAGGAGAGAATTGAAGTAAGACTTAACAGAAAATGTAAGAAACAAAGCATATTTTTTGGTAGGTATCTCTAGGACAGAACCAAAGCCAAAGTTCTCTCTGTGTGGATTCTCTGTTGTTTTAAAAAGCATGGAACTTGAGTGAAAACATGGAGAAAAGATAAACGCTAGCAGATGTGTTGGTGTAGAGTCAAATCTAGAGTTCTCCAGYGATCATTTGGGTGAATATAGACATGTGGATGTATTTGTCCATTAATATAAAGAGGTAATTGCTGTTTGCCTTCTTGATTTGGAGCTTTTAGAAAAAATAATTATGATAAATTCCACAACAAGTTAGAAATTGTTGTTGATGGCAGCAGAAGCTTGTAAGCATCCAGGATTTGGAAGGTGTCCCAGCCATGCATACATTTTCTATCAGTTACTTTTACTTTCAGTCCCCCAGCCTGCAGCCATTTGATTTAATGTTACCTCTGCATATGCTGCATGGACACACAAGATTTTTAATCTGTGTTGGTTTTATTTGTAGSAACTGCTGCTGATTTCTTCATTAATAATGGTTGCTATGAATTGTAATGCTTTTTGGGAAGATGAAAACAAAGRGGAATTGTTTCCCAGCAGAAGGAGAAACCCACAGTAGCTAGATGTAATTTTTCAGACATTAAAAAAATGAACGTGTTAATAGTAATAATGAACATGTTGTTCAYTAATTAACTTTCATTAATTTGTTGTTAACTGATAAAGCCTAGCTAACACTTGTAGACCTTTTTGTTATATGAACTAAAAATGCATTTGCTTGCTGTAGTTATGTAGCAAACACCCAGTTATCTGTGCTTTTGTGTTTTGTTGTGAGACAAATGAAGTASGGAGAAAATATGACTGATGTATTGGACCCTGGGCTTTAAAAATCCTCATTGCAATGCAGACATGCAACTGAAAGAATCACAGTGTTTTTCAGGGATGTGTCTTTCTGGGTAGAAATAGATGGCCCTGCTAGTGCTCCAAGCTGGGCAGATGCAAAGCAGCTCAGTTCTTACAGCCACTTTAGGGGGATGTTGTCAAGCCACCATTTTCTTCTTGCAAGCACAGATTTTTAGTTCAGATACAGAACTTGTGATAACCATGGCACATGAACCAGAGATAGATTTTATCCCTGCAGTTCAGACTGCAGGCTGAGGAGCTTATGCCTTCCTTCAGGGGTCTGTGTTTTGCTGTAGTGGTGCCTGTCTTGTCAGTCTGGTTTGTACACTGCATGGAAATGGAAGAAAGCAACAGAATGTGTGGAGCTGGGCACTGGAGATGGGAGGAAGAATATGAATTCTTTATTTTGGCACTAACCTGCTGTGGGACCACAGGAAAGTAATTACACTTTTCTGCTTACGCTTGCAACCTTTGCCTGCTCTGTTTAAGCACAGATTAGCTCTCTACAGATCTGAGTGTTTAGGCTGCACAGACATCAAGAGAATGGCTGGAGATTTTAACTCAAAAGCTGCTGAAAAAAAAAAAAAAACAACGAAGCAACCTTAAATTCCTCCCCACCCCTGCCTAAAAAACTACCTCAACAATAAAAAAACAACAAAAAACCCCAAAACCCTAACAAAAAAAAAGCCCAAAACAGCAAACCCCCACTGTGAAAGATATGGTAAGATCCTCTTGCATCCCCTTGATCACCAATACCACCTTGCCCAGCTTGTCTCAGATAAAAATCCAGTAGCTCTTCTTTCTCATAATGCTTTCTCTCTTCAAGACCCTTCTCCTGCCATTTAACTACAGTATCTTATTTCCAGTCTTTCTTCTGTAACTCACAAAGTCTCACTTTCTCCAGATTCTTCCACTCAGTTTTAATTCTGTGTCTGGTTTTTCCTTTTTCCTTTTCCTTTTCCTTTTCCTTTTCCTTTTCCTTTTCCTTTTCCTTTTCCTTTTCCTTTTCCTTTTCCTTTTCCTTTTCCTTTTCCTTTTCCTTTTCCTCTTTTTCTCTTTTTCTTTTTCATGTCTGCTGGTAGCGGTTGTTTTGCTGTCTTCTGGTTTCTAAGTCCCAGTCTTGTCCTTCTCCCACCATTCCATCCTTCGCTAGTCCTTCCAACTCTTCATGAGTGTCCAATCTCCTCTCTGGATTTCATGAATTTTCTAGTTCATTTTATTCTTATTCTGTTTAAAATATATTATCCCCATTTCTTAGCTACAGCTTCTGACTGCTGTTAAATTTTTACTTTTCCCCTGATTCCCCCACCCCCTCATGCAAATCTGTCAGCTTCCTTGGTTTGTTCTGTTTCTTTCCCTGTTTCCAAACCTTAGCTCTTCATTTTTGCATCTGGACCGAGAGCAGCAGAGGACCACTCACTAGGAAACAGCAACGATATTATTGTGAGCACCCAAAGGAAGGTTTCTGGTTCTAATGCCTGGTATCAACTTTACCTAGACCCTCACGGAACAGTAATTTCAGGACTAGTTAGGCTTTGCCTACTGGCCCTGGAGTTGGAACATAATCTGTCAGCTGGTGCAGATTTATAGCTAGAGTGCTAAAGGGTGTAGTAATTCATAAATACTGAATTTTCAGCAGTTCAAACTGGTAATAATTACCTGGTAATGTATAGGAATGGCAAATTTCTAATAGGTTATGTGATCCTTTTGATGAATTAGGAAAGTATGAGGTATGCATTGTATATAAACACAAAAATATTTTGTAATACAGACATGTTGGAATTCTGCAAGAGGACARTTGCTGGAATAATTTACTATGAACAAACAAGAATATTCTCATCTTCATCTCAGAGCTGAATAATTTGCTGAAATTTCCCAAAATATTGACATTCTCGGTAACTTATCCTAGGACAGATGCTTGGTGTAGAAAATCTTTTATATGTTTAAAATGCAAAGAGGTTGAAAGAAAATGGAAACAAGTCTCATAAAGAGTGGTGGTTTGCTGCATTTCCAACAGGCAAGGCAACCACATAAAAACGGTAGCATTACATTTTTGTGTGCTTTCAGAATTTTCTTGCCTGGTTCTTGTCTTGGTCCCTTCTTTTAGGACCTTAAACTTCACCATCTCACAGTCAGTGCTGCCACTGACCATCAAACCTCTGACCAATGATTCCTTGTAAGACACCCATCCAAGTAATTGCCACAGTTGACTTATTAATCACCTGTGGCAAAAATTGTCTTCAATCAATTGCAGAAATCATGTGACTTGCAGTTGTTTGAAAAATGCTGCATCTATTTCCCCCTCTGTGCATCAGATGACAGTAGYAGACCCTCCAGATGCTGCTTCTCTGTCCTCTGATTCTTGCCCGTAGCTCACAGTTGTCCCATTACCTGTTACAGGATGACACAAGTGCAGTTGAACTGCTCTTCTGTGTCTTCTTCCTCACCTTTAGAGTTTCCATCAGTTCATTGCTGTACTCCAGGCATGTGAGCTGTCCTGACAGGTCTGTGTGATTCCAGCAAGGTCATAACTATGCAGATGTTAACAGGTTTCTAGCTTCTGTTTGCATGCATATGAGTCAYTGGAGATGGATACTTGGTTGTTCTGCTTTGAAAGGGAAAGTTTCAGTCTCCTCCATCATACTGTCTCCCAAGCACATTATAATTGCACCTCAGGTTTTCATTTYTCCTCAGCGTTAGAGCCTCATTTCGAACAGCTGGTAACAGAGGGAGCAAGGTTAGGGAGAGTGAGATGAGAGGCTGCTGTAGCTGCTCATCCTCTCAGGCTCAGTGCAGCAAGTGGAACTCTTCGGACAGTTACAGTAATTTACTTGCTCCTGGCACCAGATGGCAGCAGGGGAGGATTTAATAGGGCTCTCACAGGACCAGCTCCTTCCTGTGGGTTTTGGAGTGCCCAATACTAAGTCTAYCAGCAACACTTTTACCAACAGTGCCTTTAAGCAGAGGGTTTCCGTGATCTGGAATTTCAGTTAGTTGCCCCACAAAAATTCAATTTGCTTTGATGAAGAGATGAAGAGAGAAACAGGATAGTTAAAAGACTTTTTWAAAAGAGATGAGAAGCCAGTGTCTGCCTGAGTTTGTATAGGAAAAAGAAAGAAAGTCCTCTGTGTCCAASCACAGCTCAGTGATTTCTGAGCACTGAATTCCCACAGATGTATAACCCTCTTTGGTTTCTTGCCCAAAGACTTTTCTCCTTTAAAAACATTACTCTGTGGGGTAGCTATTCATACCCTGTGAGGGGGTGACTGACATACCAGCTCAGAGCACACTATGATTGCACAGAGAGCGGGATAAGCAGAGTTTGCTTTGGTTTAGTTCTTTGAATATGAGAAAAGACTCAAAATGGAGAAAGAAATTATTCTCTGTTAAAGAATCTGTTGCAGTAATATTCTGAAAATGTCATACCATAAGCAGGAAAAAAGGTGCATTTGAGAAACAGCTTAAACTTCATAAAATTAGATTTTAATTATGTGTCAGCCATCAGCAATTCACACGAGCTATTTGCTTCAACAGACTTATTCAGAATTGAATATAAACAGCCTGRTGGTCAATAACAATATATTCCAAAACATGTACTAAATAGGAAGTGATTTCAAAAGAATAAAGCTCCATTCATATTTTATTGTAATGAGATTTTGTGAGTAAAGATGCCATTAGGCAGGGGTGTTTTTCAGTCATTGAAGTTGGTGTGCTGCTTTGTGAATTCCTATTAAATGGTCTGAAAATTCACAAGGATGTGTTAAAGGAGTGGCGGGATTCATGGCTAGTTGGGAAGTAATAATGAAAGAGTGGCAGATGTAGTGAAAAAGAGTATATCTGGAATGGGTTTAAAACAGAAACTAATTTAGCCRTCACAAAGTCTGATCAATTCTTTTGAATCTGTAGACATAATGCTGCTACTCTGATTTMATGGGGACATGGGAGTTCCTTCCTTGTGTCAGAATCTTATTTTCCTTAATTTCTGTGATAGATAGTAGCAGCTTTAGATTTGCAAGTTCTCTTGTCAAAGGAGTTATTCATATTAATACAGTCTTTGGGTAAAATTAAAGTATTTTTGCAGTAACGTGTATTTTAAAAGAAAAAAAAATAATGACCATCTTAAAAAAACCTAACTAGCATGGAAGCATAGAACAAAACCAGAGCTTCCAAACACATAGAAACTTAACATTTTACAGAAAGGATATGAGTCCCAGCATTATGGTTTTGAGCACCTGAGACCCTTTATTTTTGCTTGGATTATTTTTTTCAAAGTTGTTCTTTGCTAGACAATTGCTTCCAGCAGTCAAAAACTRTATCTGTAAAATAAATCAGGCTAAGGAAGGGCCCACACGCTGKCAGGCAATTGCTAACATCCTTTAGWTGGTTTTGACCTGGGTCAGCTACCACTGCTTCAGTGCATTATTTGGGGTCTGGCCTGGGTCAGAGCTTGTTACTGATKGACAATTTGGATGTGATCCTGTTTGTTTGAAAGGAAGCTGCAGGGAAGTTTAGCTGTATTGTCATAATAGCTGAAAGAGGATAGAATTGTGAAGTGCCAGTTGGCATCAGGTCCTGAGAACAGTCTCTAACCATTTCATTTACTAGTGTAAAAACTAGGCAAAGGTTCTCTGACTTGGTATGGGGCCAGATGAGATGGCAAACGAGATKCAGAACAGCAAGTCCAGTCTGTTGCCATGTATTTTCCTGCTGCTGGGAATTACTTGGCAAGGGGCAATCACCAGCAGTGACAAAGCCAATGCAGCTGGCATGCCCAGTTGTCTGTAGAAGTAATGGACAGGGTGGGAGCTGTGGGTAGATGGTGACTGGTTCTGAGAGAAAATGGTTTTTGAGCATGAACTCACAATGGGACAGGCTGAAAAAGGTGTATTTCTCTTGCTACAGACTTTAGGGTATGACTTCTTTGAGGTACAAAGGAGAAAGAAAGCYTTTTATATCTCTTTGCTGAAGTAGGCAATCTCACTACTGACTTCACTAAGGCTGCCAAAAGAAGATACCACAYGGACAAATGGAGAAAAGTTTGGGAAATACAGTACTATTCTTGGGCTCTTTAATGGTCCTTGGTCACAGAAGAAAAGTTTTTATTTTTGTACTTCCCAATGTCAGTATTGCTTTATTCAAACAGACATTCAAGTGTCCATATATGTAATTTAGAGACAGGGGTACTAACCTGACTGCTCAATTGAAAGAAAAACTTGCTAGGACACTTAAAAGTGTAAAAATGAGCTCCCTGGCTTAGCTGATTCTTAAATAGCTCTATTGTATTACCTTTTACAGTATCCATAGACAGCGTGTGATCCACCCTGATTCTTTCGTTGATGCTTTGCCTAAGTTGCTTTTTATTATTTAATAATATATTATGCTTTTCAAATTCCAGCTCACATTTTACTTTTGCTCATTTTGTCATTTTTGGCAGGTCTCTGGAATTCTTTTACTTTTTTTTTTTAAGACACTATGTGTGCTTCTTTAGATCTTAAAGAAARAGATTGCATTATAGAGAAGACAAATTCGATCACTTAGAATGCTTTATGGAGGCAGAACAGAGGCATTTTCTAAATGCTGAACCAGAGGTCTGGATAGGTTTTTTTGTATGGAATCAATGTACACCAAATGCCATCATATTGCTGGAAGTCCCACCAAGGCTTTGATGATTAACAGTTATACATACTTTGTGTTCCTTATACCACTGTATTTAGTCCTATTAGGTGCACCTGTCCTTCAAAGAAACACCTGAAATAACAGAATATTTGCAATGTGGTGATACAGGTCAAAGGTGAGCAGGTTTTAGACTGAAAGAAAAAATACCATAGCTCTGTTATTGTTCAGTGTATGTGCTCTTTGTTGGTTTCAGGGCTATCTTTCCCATAGTATTAAATTGAGATTTTCAGAAACCCCACATGAAACAATTTTCTGTCTTTACATAYTCWGGTGGTTCTAGCAAATTTACAGYTKAAAAAACCTCCAGAGRACCCTGTAGCCTGGTAGATTTTTCMGTTRTYCWGCAGATGGAATTTCCCWGTGCATYCTTCAGGTGYCTGTGTTCAYGGCAGGAGTTTTGCAGAGCCTCACAGCTGCAGGTAGCTGATCTTGGCTTTAGGAGAGTAAATAGGAAGTAGCCTTATGGTGGTTTGTGCTGCACTGCATTTTGGCTGAACTCAGCTGTCAGTGTAAGGAAGGAGAGCCTYGCCATGTCACAGTGCTGATGGCTGTTCTGGAACATGTCATGGGCCCTCAGGGAGCARTTTCCAGTGGAAAAACAGGTGAAACAAATTGGCAAGATCTCAAAAGGACCGTGGACAGCAGAGACATATACAACAAAGCTATCACAGGAATTGTGATAWTTACAATTCTATATTAATTGCTCATTACTTCTTTCGGAAGGATGGTTCTATGCATTTAGATGGCTGGCATAAATTACCCCATACTTCCAGAATCAGAAAAGCAGAGTGAAACAAGCATATCTTCTTTATATTTTCCTGTGATTAGTATGCAGGTCCTAAAGGAGTGGTGATACTGTTTGTTAACTAGGATCCTAATGACACACGGTAGGATACAAAAGATGTGGTGTGATACTCCGCCTTTTGACAGGGCTTGATCCTTCTCCTTCAAAGCCCTGAGTTCCCCACCTCCTCCTCCCTGCCCTCGCACTCCATGCCCCCCCCAAAATCAGGCAAATTTACTGTTTTGTTGCAAATGCTTTATAGTGTCACTTGTGTTTGTCTGCAGTGCACTTAAAAATCAGAGATTGCGCAGTCCAGATTATCAGTCAGGGTCAAGGTGGTGAATCAGGTCTAATGTTCAGTTGGAAAACCACTCCACAGGTGTATCAACAAACTCCATGATTGGTGACAGGAGCAACTGGGTCAGCTAAAGACAGGCTCAGACTCGGTGCACCTCACATAGGTCACATAGCAGGAGCTGAAGCCTGGGCCGAGCAGAAATGGGGTCCCTGGACCTGTGGGCAGGGTGGCTGGGGTAGATCCATGTTTTGATAAAATATCTCATATGATATAAAGAAGAAGGAGGAAACACCACTCTTTTTCATGGTGCTCAGCGACAGGACAAGAACAAACTTTTTTGTGAAGGTGCTCAAACTCTGAATTCATTGCYTATAGAGGAAGAAGATTCCGTCCCTGGAGAAATTCAAGGCCCCRCAGGACACAGCCCTGAGAAGCCTGCTTTAGTTGTCTCTGCTGTGAGCAAGGGGAACTGGACTCGATCTTCAGAGGTTGTGAGAGACTGCACTAATTATGTTTAATGAYTCAAAACATTTGCCCATTTGTGGAGGTGCCAGGGYGCTTTGCTKAGGCCGGTTTTGRRGRCCTYATWACAGAGGTCTCTTTCAGCCTCRACTGTTCTGATTTGTGCTTGTTCATAGGAAACAGAATCTATTTTCCCATTTTTCAATGGAGCATACAAAARGTCACTTCTGGATAGGGAGAAAGGAAATTGTTTCCAGGTTACTTCTGCTAAACAGRAGAGCCCAGGGTTTGTCCAAGCAGACTTTTTGCTGAGGCAARTGAGTAAACAGGAGATCAGAGGCAGCTACTTGCTATCAGGCAGGGCATTTTCCCTGCAGCACTGATATTGCACAGTGGCTTGTGCCTCCTGTTTTCTGTGCCATACAGCTGTGCCTGTGTGTGTGTCTGTTTGCATAGGAATCATCAAGCACACACCTCTTGTGCAGCAAGGGAGCAATGCATGAAGAACAAAGTGCAACAAAGGAAGTATTATACATCGTGATTACAAAGTATTATACACAGTGATGGGGAATGCTGCCCCACAAATGGGTTCTGTGTGTCATTGTTCAGCTGATTCCACATCAACTGGCAGTGTGCTGSTTGTGCTTTACCTCTGAACTGACCTCGGAGAATATGACACTTGGGAGAGCAGAATGGCATATTCTGACCCTCTTCTTTTAGGCTGTGTCATCTTTTAGACCCTCTCATTTGCACACATTTATAGCTCTATGCTACAGTATGTGTCACTTGATTGGGAGGATACTCAACTATATGGTGTGCTGGCTTTGGGGATCAGCTYAGSAGCTCYTCTGARTTGTGTGGAATCAAKGCTAGCCAGGAACGAAAGCACCAGRRTTTTGATGTTTTGGSYTTTTTTTCACTTACTGTGTTCATAGTATCAAGAAATRCAAGCTCCGGCATTTGAGAAGTTCAGATTTATATAATGTTTGATAGCTAAGAGTTCYAAGAGCAGCATTTCTTATTTTGAAGTAAAGGGCACTGGATTAACCTCTTAGATGTGCAAATGTGCTTTTCTGAAGTGTTTGTTTCTGTTCAGATTTTTTGACATATGATGTGTTTTCCATCTTCTCCCCACCATTGCTGGTATGAACAGCTGCATATATCAGGAGGTGTGGAATAAAACCTGCAGGTATAAAGTCTGTTTTGCTTTGCTTGATCCTGGTTGCATGATTGTTTTAATTGACTTTGGCTAGCTTAGCAATGAATCCAGGGTAGGATAACAGCAAAGCCCTTTGCTTGGGTCACAGATGAGTACTGGCACTCAGAAGGTATTTGCCATGCCTCTGTTTCCACAATGTTCTCTGTAATGGGAGGATTCTACATCTCTGCAAAGTGTGACTAATGATGATGTCCAACTGGCCTGATTGTCARCCATCAATTATATTACAGGCTGGTCAAAATGATTTTAAATTTACAGATTTGGTTGAATGATTAATTAGAAATATTTGGTTAAATGTTAATATTAATTAGTAAATATTTGGTTAAATTATTAATTAGAAGCACCAGTAACAGAAAGATTMTTTTCTCCAGAAAGATTTTTGAACTGGAATATTGCCTTGCTGGTACACATAGATACACTCAAAGGTTTGTTTTTCTTGTGATGTGCTTCTAGGAGTATTTTTGCTCAGTTCTCAAATTTTAGTCAAGTTGCATGTGTTCAGAAGCTATGAGGGCAGAACTGTCCTGTATAACAAACCAGTTTGGTCTTCTGAATAATGCAGGTCATAAAATACCCTAGACATTTTATTCAAACTGGTGCCTACTTTTCAGAAAGKGTGCTGGTCTGTGTTAAAAATTGGCAGCTGAGAACAGTCTACCACAGCTCTTCCTAAGCTGTCTCAGGAACAGGTGAAAATTTGCACCTCCCTTCTCATCTGAATATGCTGAAAGTTAGTTACTAGGCAGGAAGCACAATTTCTTTCTGCCTTGCTAAATTCAAGAGTCCAGCATCAGTACTTTGGTGTTTAGTTTTTTTGTTGTTGTTTATTTTTTTTTTGTTTGGTTTTTTTTGTTTGTTTTTTTGGGGTTTTTTTAAGCTTCATGCTTAGGGTTGTTATAATTTAACCATGTGAAAATTGAGCATTCAACCTAGGTTAGGAATTTGACCTCCCTCAAAGGTGAAAAATGGGCACTACTTGGAAGTGATCATTCCACTTGCCTGAGGCTGGTTTGATTCTGTGGAGAAGCACATTCTTTTTAGTTRTTGCACAGTGAACTTCAGTTTTGATATCTACATCATATATTAATAAAACTTTTGATCACAAAATTACACCTTGGTATTATTTCAGCTGATTATTATTTATGATCCTGTAGTTTTTCTCAGAGATGTGACTTTTCAAGGGATCTTCTATTCKATAGGAGGTTCTCCTATTGTCTTAGCACAGTTTTTACTCCCCTTTCTTAAATCTGTATGTTCATATTTAGTCATATTAAAGCAGATGTTATTTGATTGCACCAAGGTTTGTATCAGTGATGGTCTTTTTCAATGTTTAATGTTTCTCCAGTGTTTACCCTATCTGCGGTCTTTATCCAATGTTATTTTATAGGCCTTCCCAGGTAGCAACGATAAATGTTAATTAGGGTAGGACCTATAATTGATTCTTGCRTAACCCCATTAGGGCTGCTGTGGCATTAATTTGCAGGTGATTTGCTGGTTCAGTGACATTTGTGATAAATGCTGAAGTCAAATATTTGCTCATGATAGCTAATTAAAAATAYGTTCCAGTGATCAAATATTTATAATGAGTTGAAGACTGTCAAGCTTCTTTTCAGAATGAGATATTCACATTTCTAGCAAAGGGAACATTTCAATAATAGTTTTTAGTCAACCTCTACCTTAAAGTTTTAAGTCAGCCTAAGAGCCACTGCTTCTTCCCTTGCTGGGAATAAGCATTTCCCATAAGAACCAGAGTAAGTTTCAGTTAGGGGGAAGAGTCATTATTTAGGAGGACATGACWTGGGGATCAAGTCACTCGTCTGATGAGCCTCTTGAAGTTGGTGAAGCAGCTGGACACTCTGCTCTAGCCAGGRCTGCAATATCCTCCCTCCCCTCATCTCCACCTTTGCATTGTTGAAATACCAGGAAAAGTATTGGATGCAGGCTCAGCTTGTCAGATTAGACTGGTACCAGAGTGAGAAAAGCAGGTGTGGGGATGTCYAAACTGCTAAAACATCTTCATTGCATTTCAGCTTCCACCCTCCATGGCTTATTTTCCTAAAACACCTCCTTTACATGAGCTGCTTGTTAAACTGTAGATTTAATTTGTGGCTGGATCACACTGGACTAACTTCAGAGCAATGTAGAGTCTGATCCTCTGTTTTCAGTGACCAGACTTTTCAAACACCTTTGAAAGTTCCCCATATATTCGATTATGGAAAATATCTTTTGGCAAATTTACAAAGAGCTCTTTACAGAAGAGTTTTCCCAAGTAAACTCAGGCAAAAGAAGAGACCAAGAGTAACAGAAGACCCYTCTTTGCAGTCAGAGGACAGAGTAGTGATTGCTGATGTGATAGCTGGATTTCTTTCCCTTATCAACAGAAAATCTTCTGCTCACTGCTCAGGTTTCAAGACCAAATGCTGATTTCAGAATTTTTCCTACCTGAATTAATCTTCAATTTTTGCATCCTTTCAAATGACCTCTAAAATCTGATTTTTTGATGAGAGGTTCCCATAACTGGAAGTTGGTCAGAAGTGCACAGTCTCACAGGGCAAGCTTCAAAGCTCCTTTCTCTGCTGTGTGCCTACTGATGCACACAGATGTGCCTACTGATGCACACGGATGTGCCTGTGTTTGATGCCATTCCACCCTGTGAATCTGGGTGAAGGACTCTTAAGCGCTGTCTGCATGTTTAATGCAACTCTTTGGTATCAAATGAGCACGAACACAAATGGATATGTGTGATCACCCCACAACTTTGCAGAACTGACTTCTCTATGCATTTCAATGAGCGGTGCAGAGGTGCACACTATGCTCAGAATCATTCTTATTTTCCTTCTCATTACTTTTCATTTTGAGACAAACCTTTATTGTTGGGAACTACACTTTGGTTAATGTGTATGCATTTGTGTAACCGAGGCAATGAACCTAATCTGGCTGCTGGCACTCATGAAAATCTATTTGGCATCTCTTCTAAGATATCCTAAGAAAACTGAAAAAGTCTGCATGTGGTATGAGGTGTGAGAAAAATCACTTTACATCTGATGAAATCTCCTATGCATTTAATTCATAATTGCCATATACATGTCTGTGCCTCTGATTATCGCTGTTGTTATGTGGTAGTGGTTTCAGCTATGTTGACTTGCTGTCTGTCAGGCTGTCAGTCCCAGATAAAGGCTGGAGCAGTACATTGTATTAGGCATTGTGCAAACCCCAGCAAAAAGACTGAATCTCGTCTCTCAGAACAGACAAATAGCTGAGCTTGCAAATAAACACCAACTTAAGAAGCCCTAGRAAAAGTTTAACTATCATCACTATGCTGGACAATAATTTATCCTTGCACTTACACTTCAAAATATTCATGGTGTTCTGAGATTTTCTTCCGCATTTCAGGATGAGAGAGCMAAGTGAAAGATGATTGTGGTTTCTGCATCTGTAACAAAGCCTAGCTGGAGCTAAGCATGGGGAGCTAAGCATGTCCAGTTCTTCCATTCTTTGAAAGGTTCAAATGRCAGAAGATCTCTTCCTCCTCAGAGAAATTGCTCTCACTATTTCATGGTATCCGRGCTGAAGAAGGAGTGTGTAACCACAGAAAGCAAAGTATCAGACTTTGGCCAGCCATTTGACCAGGACATAGTGAGAGCTTTGAAAAGGCAGCTTTCATCTTCTGTCACTTTTCTGAGTAAGGAAAAGGAGGAAGCAAATATAATGGAAGCATAAATATGCTGCTTCATTTATGCTCTGCAAAGAATGCTTTYACCTACTCATACCACAGAGTTACTGTGATATGCTGTAGCAATGTGGTTTAGGTTCAAACTGCAAAATGTTTCTCTAGGTAAAGTGCAAATGTTGCATATATTATTCCTTTCTTTTATTTTTTTTCTCATTTAATTGGCAAATGAATAATAGTAAGGGATCTGAAAGTGGTAACTGCAATAATTGCAAAATAAATGCAAATCAAATAATACAAATATTGGAAGGCAGCTYCTCTTTTCTCTTCTACAATATGAAGTCATTCAACTACATGAGAACTACTTTTCTCTCTCTAATGAAGTAGTAATGATTGTTTTCATTTTGTATTGGTCTTCAGCAGTGTTTTCACATATACCAGTTTTAATGTGAAGACAGCATTGCGACAGCTTGTAGGGATATGCTTAGTATTTGCTTTCTGGATAGGAAGTCTGTGCTTTTTGCATTTCAGTTGTCCTCTGCTTTTTCATTCCTGACATGATYTTGCAGGCAAGTAGAATACAGAAATACTCAAGACTACTCCTGCTCTTTAATGGTAGTAGGAGGAGTAAAGTGTTGTATCATTCTATGTACTTGTGCCAATGCCAGGGTTTCAAGTTGATTACTGGCAAATTGCACTGGTAAGAGTTGCAGGATAAGGAAGACATTCAAAAAACAAAGATTTTTTTGTGGGGAAATATACATTTTCAATTTGCCAACATGGATAGTATCAGTTTAATTTTTATTACATTAGATCCAGTGACAGAAAATGAAAAAAATTGTCTTGTGTCTGATTTGATCCAGCTCCATGAGTTACCCAGCCATATTGATTAAAGRGAAAAAGCAGAGAGAGGCTTAGGGCAAATTTTCATTTCCCTGGTCATAGTCATTCTGTGTAACACAGAGGCAAGTTTATGCAGCCCAAAAATTGTTCAATATTCATTGACTTTTAAGACTGTAAAGATGGTGTTAGGTTTATTCAGATTTTTGAAAGCTCTGCAGATGTGTTACAGCATTTGGAAGGCAGCTAACCATAGCTGAATACAGYACAGTTTTGTGCAGATGAGAAGGTTCGTGGTAGTTGTGGAGATTTAAGGAGCTGCACACACTTTGTCCTGTTCTGTGAGGTGGGATAAAGGCTGTTATGGCGCCTCTATGCATGCATAAATTTCTTGATGCATCARGAATTCCTCCCGTGGTTGCCTAGAATGATTTTTAGGTGATATACCCCCAGATCAKGTTTGAAATAATCAGATCAAAGCATCCTGAAAAATCTTGGTAGGTTTTGCGTAGAGATTCTTTATTAATTGCTGAGATATTAGCTTAGAATCAGGTAGGAAGAATTTGAGTTTGTTTTATAGCTTTTCTACTCAGTGGAGTGTGATGCAATTACCTCTGCATTGTGTTATTCTCGGAGTGGATTTCAAGTCTCTTTCCATCTGAGAAGCACTAAGCATGACAGGTGATGTTAGGACTGCACATTTGGCTCGCATTTTGGGGCTGGCAAGAGGAGGATTGTGCCATCTTGAGAAGTGCTTAGCATCTCCAGCAAGACATTGGAAAAACTCCAGTGAAGGTCACTGGAGAATTGACGCTGCTGAGCACTGCAACAGAATTGCCCTTTGTGTGTGATCTGGTTTGCATCTAATGCAAACATTATCTGCAGTCTTGTCTAGGCTGTGGATGCTTCTGAATATGATGTTTTTAAATTATATGGAAAAAAAATTATCTGAGCCCACAAACTGTCCTTCAGGACAAACTCAAAATGAATTCTAGCACATAAGGGGCAGATTTTTTGCCACAGTTGAGAAAACAACAGAGGTGGCCTTTAGTGGGAAGCAATGTGGAGACCATTTTAGTAATGTCCAGTTTCAGGGTTAGTATGAAGATTTGTGTGCAGGAGTCTGAGTTGTTATTTTTTAGCTCTGTCATACATTCATTTGAGCTTTTTTTCCTTTTTCCATTTTTCTGCAATGAATTCATCACTTATTTCATTAGCAGCAACGTAATTTTTCATGTTGAAAATCGAACTGGAAGAGTGCAGTAGTACAAGGCTTGAGAGAAATGATAGAAAGAGTAGCCACTGTTGATTGTGAAATGCACATCTGGAAGAAACTCTCCAAAATTTAGTATTTACAGCAAAAATTTAATATTTATAACAGCATATACTTCTTGATATGTGGCATTGTTTGGCGTGATATTGCTTCAGTGCCCTGACATGATGTTGTGTGACACTGATTGTGAGGATATTGTCTGTCAGCTGAGATGTGTSAGATCTTAACCTCTAGTGGTCAGGAATTGCCTCGTGGTGTTTTTCATGYGAAAAGAGATGATACCAATTCCAGCTGGGCCTAATCCACTTACCCAGATCATCCTGCTAATTGAATTGTGCATGTTCTTCATCGCTTTCTGCTATAATTTTTTTTTCCTAAATGCCGTGATTTTGTTGGTGAATAATACAAGCTCTGGAGAGTTTATTGTAATTCAAGTAGAGCAGAATAGAAAGTAGTGCTAATCATTACAGCTATCCAGCTATCTAGCTATGATATTTGATTTGTTTTATTGTTTGGTCTACTAAGAGCATTCAATATTTCTGAAAAAAAATTTGAATTCTGCTTCTTGGTGAACACATCATTGAATTTTAGTTCTGATTCTGAATCTGAMAATATTTTTTTAATTTCTTTTTTAATTCTGTGGTAAATTTAAGTAGAAAAYCTAATGAAAAGTCACTTCATTTTTCAGATTTACATCTGAGTTGTTTCTATGGCGTWAACTTTTACTTTTGAGTGAGCAGCCCATGAGCATAGGAATTTTTAAYGGAGCTGATCTGCAGAAGAAAGAGAATGATTGGTACCAGCAGGCAACTGGTGCACAGGATTRTTATGTACAGCATACCCGCCCAATGTGCTCAATTTCTTGATGGTTATGTACACATTTAATTGCCAGTCTGTGGAACWGGATGGTTTTTAGATAGAACTAGATCCTCCCCTGGCTGGTGCAGGGAAATGAATGTTTCTCGAAGCATTTTTCCACCAGAGCATAATCTCAGAGGGAGATGATAATGGTTATAGCACTGTCCCGCCTCAGGGCCTACAGTTTACCTGGGAAACATAAAAACTGGGAACAGCTGCAAGTGGAGTGTTATTTATTGACATATTCTCTCATTTGCTTTCTTCTCTTCTGTTTTCTTGTTAATCTGTATTGAGTGTTGCAAGGGGAATGCAGTTGTTTTCCACTGCTGCTGGAAGCACCACTTCTGCTCTCAGCAGCTCCAAGATTTGTGCTGGATACACTAGCAATCCCAGTGCATCCTGCTCTGGGAGCAGGAGTTTCTTTTCTAWCCCCTTGGGCTACATAGCAGATGAGAGGATAGCAAGCAAGCAATCCTGCTCATATGTGGTGGTACAGACCTGTGTTTATATGGTTTGGGTGTTTCTGTTCTTGAGCTGATGCTTTGTTTCTCACTWGAAATTTGTAGTCCAAGCAGTTTTAACTGATATTTATTTGAATATGTTCTGAAAACATATGAGCTATGTGTGAGTTTGTCTACAGGGTACACTTAGGGAGGTGTGACTGCAATACACTGCAAACTTGAAGCCTGAGAGTGCCCAGAGAAAGGTGTGCTTGTAGATGTACAGTGGAGTCAGCTGACAGATCTCAGTGACACTGTTTTGTGTAGCTGTCCTACCACAAARTCTAAGCCTAAGGCTTTTTAAAAGTGCCTTGGCCCCACTAGGGTTAATATCAAATGTCCAAGCTGGATTTCACTGCTTGTCTTCCCATCTCTAAGTTACCACTTGGAATGCCTGCTTTCTTACCACTCTCGTCATGTGTTAAAGATTCATAATGTACTAGTCTTAAAATGYGTTCAATAAAACCGGTAACAGACTGATTAAACTAAAACCTTCTTTGTGTGCCATTGCTGTATCATTTTCAGACAATAATGTCTCCCTTCTGTATTTGGTATCTCAAAAATTACRAGAAATTAATTCCTTTATAGTTGCATTTGGTTTACTGTATTTTAAAATTAATGATATATGCCTCTTTAATATATGTTTAGAAAAATTCAGTGCATGTCTTTTTCTTTCAATTACAGCAATCACTGAAAAGGAGAGGAAGCAAAGATCTGCCAAAATCAGAAAAAAAGTCACAGCAGACACCAACAGAGGTATGTTGCAATAACTGTAGCTTCGATTTTTATGTGGAGGCTTCAGGTATGCTATGGAAATGGGGTACATGATTTACATATTTCCACTTGGCTTGCTTTTTGCTTTGCCCTTTGTTTTCCTGTGTGCTGTGGAACGGAAGATATCTTACCCCAGACCCACAGATATCCACTAATCTCAAGGACCACCCAAGCAAACTTGGTGCTGCAACAGACCCCACCAGCTTTCATTTACTCTGCATTTTAGGCAAAGTAAATGGCAGCACCAGTGAAACAAGATTCATAGGCTCTGTCTGTGCTGAATTCAGGATTTTTGAACACTGTAAAGTCTGATAATTTTGCAAGCATAGAAAATATAAGGTTTTTTACCAGCCCCCCTTTTCCCACCGCCCAAGTTATTTCTAGGGACTGTGCAAATTTTAATTGCAAATAGTATTTACCCCTCRTTTTAATTTATTGATCAGTGAAAAGAAAATTGCAGGAAAATATTTTAGTATCTAAAGTMATGTACCTGTGATTATTAACCGTTTAAGTTAAGGTGATCCGCTGGACATTTCCTGTTTGACTTCAAGTTTCTTCAAATACTGTATTTTTTTTCCTAAGGAGGACAATGAAGATCTGAAATGCCAGCTACAGTTTGTCAAAGAAGAAGCAGCCTTGATGAGGAAGAAAATGGCAAAAATTGATAAAGAGAAAGACAGATTTGAACATGAGCTGCAAAAATACAGATCATTTTATGGGGATTTGGACAGTCCCTTGCCAAAAGGTGAAGCAGGTGGGCCACCTACCACAAGAGAAGCTGAACTCAAGCTTCGATTGAGGCTTGTGGAGGAGGAAGCCAACATTCTTGGGAGGAAAATAGTAGAACTAGAAGTAGAAAACAGAGGACTGAAAGCAGAGCTTGATGATTTAAGAGGAGATGATTTCTCAGGGACGACTAACCCGCTCCTGGGAGAGCAGAGTGAATCCCTGTCAGAATTACGACAGCATTTGCAGCTAGTGGAAGATGAAACAGAATTGCTGAGGAGAAATGTAGCTGATTTAGAAGAACAAAACAAGCGCATAACAGCTGAGCTGAACAAATACAAGTACAAATCTGGGGCCCATGAGAGCTCTAGGCACCACGATAGTGCCAAGACAGAAGCGCTGCAGGAGGAGCTAAAAGCTGCACGGATGCAGATCAACGAGCTGAGCGGCAAAGTCATGCAACTCCAGTATGAGAACAGAGTCTTGATGTCCAACATGCAGCGCTACGACCTGGCCTCTCATCTGGGTATCCGTGGCAGCCCTAGGGACAGCGATGCGGAAAGCGACGCAGGAAAAAAGGAGAGCGATGACGATTCCCGCCCCCCTCACCGCAAAAGGGAAGGGCCCATTGGTGGGGAGAGCGACTCGGAAGAGGTGCGCAACATCCGCTGCCTGACGCCCACCAGGTCTTTTTATCCAACGCCGTCCGGGTGGCAGAAGAGCTTCACTGACAGGCAGCAGATGAAGGACATTCGCTCCGAAGCGGAGCGGCTGGGCAAGACAATAGATCGCTTGATTGCCGACACGAGCACCATCATCACGGAGGCRCGGATTTATGTAGCTAACGGGGACCTCTTTGGACTGATGGACGAGGAGGACGAKGGCAGCAGAATACGTGAGCATGAGCTTCTCTACCGGATCAACGCGCAGATGAAGGCCTTCAGGAAAGAGCTCCAGGCTTTCATCGACAGACTGGAAGTTCCAAAGTCTTCGGACGATCGAAGTGCAGATGAACCTTTGTCAGTGAGTCAGGTAGACTTTTACTTATTACGGCCTACAGGTAAAAAGGCTCTGCCAAGCAAATTAAACCCCAAATTCGATTTATGGTGCAAAAAGAAAATTCTTTATTCTAGTCAGTGGACAAAAATCACTGCTTCTTATATTACTTCAAATCCTCATTTGGCCATATGAAAATATGTTCTACTGATAGAGTTGTTTGAGAGCAGTGAATAAGTCATGCCTCCTGGAAATTAAAATTATGCTCTAGGAGCTAGAAGATACTATTCCTTTCTGGCTTTGCAGTTGCATTTGACAGAGTGTGCCTTCAATGCCACCAAAGGCATTACAGACAATATTTTTGGCACATAGATTAACATGATGGTTTACTTAGTGGTTGGGTTCCTGTTAAATGAATAAAAGGAAAATTTATAAAATTTTAAACCAGAGGAAATACTAGATTTCAAAAATTATAGAGAATATGGCAAACTGCAGATTAAAAGAAACCATGCAAATCTACTTAATGRARTAACAGAGCCCCTCAGTAATGTGARTATTGGAATTGCTGTAACAGATTGCATCTTGTTGAAGGCCTGTTGGTCACTGCCTGCATGCAGCAGTAACAAGCATCTTTGGTGTGGTTTGTTTTTGTGCAGAATTATTTCAGAGARGTTTTGGGGAGCAAATTCATTGCTGATTCAAGATCTTTTGCCATGAAAAATGAAAATTACCTACCCTTATCTTATCATGCCATCCTATAGTTGGCATATCTTGTTATTGCTAATGAAGTTATCCAATGTTTTGTAAGTCTCTTGCTGTGTTAATTTACTTTTTGCTGTCTTGCTGGTTTACAGTCGAAGTAGTTGCCAGGTGAAGCTGAAAGCTATTCTTATTCCTATGCTGACTAATTAGTCTTTTGTTTCCTTGTATCAGAAAGTCACAGACGCAGTGAGTTTAAAGCTAATCAATTACTCTACATGTATTGCATGAAATCGAACAGAGACRGCATTTAGCATGCTCACTTTCTGATCTAGCGGTGGTTCTGAGCTTGTAGAGCTCCCATTGGCTTGAAGGCAGAGCGCTGCATGGGCTTACACAAATTTAAAACAAACAAATTAGTGCTTCTTCTAAACAAATAGCAACAATTGAACATCTAACAATTGGACGTTTCAGGGCTGGACCATGCAGAACTCCTACTGAAGGAAATGGGAGATGGGCACATGGTCCCTCCACAAGCATCATCTGATTCACTATTTATTTTGTTGAAGCTTTGGACTTGCTATTCCATTAATTGACTGTTCTCTTTGTCTTTGTATTTACTTTCCCAGATGTTCCAGCCTATCATTTTACTTATTCTCATCCTTGTATTATTTTCATCCCTTTCATACACAACRATATTTAAACTTGTCTTCCTTTTTACACTGTTTTTTGTACTGTAAGTCATTCATCATTTACTGTTCATTGTAGTGTTATTTTCAGTTTGTTTATTTTGTCCACCCTCCAAGATAAGAMGTGCAAGAGACATAGTTTCTGTAATAGCCACTGCTGTAAAAACACTGAAGACTACTTGTTTGCCAAAACCAAAACCAAACCAAAAAACCTGCAAAAAGCATACCAAAAAGTCACCCAGTTGAATAGGAAACCTGCTCACCACGGTGTTCCAGGTAAGCAAAAGAAAACAGAATTTTTTTCACTTTGTCTGTTTTTTTAAATTTTTAATCAAAATTTCCTGAGTAACTGGAACCAATTTAATATTCATTAATTTKCACCAAATCAGAAGCAAAACAGAAATATTCTCATCTGAAATGCCCAATGGAGCTCACTTTTCTTTTCTGCTTTATTCAACCTGTGTTGAAACCACTAAGTCCCACAAATATGTGGAAAAGTTTGTGTATTAATGGCACTTCTATCCTGCAGTTTCCATGTTGAATAATCTAGTAATAAAGGGTGGTAATAAACAAAGCAGTTGTTTTTCTAGCTGGCAGTAAGAATTMCTTCTGATTTATCATCCTAGTACTCTGTTCACTTAATTCATTCCCCAGTGAGAACAGTTCATCTCCATGCCTGGGTTGTGCTCTGCTCCCTGAAATAGTTGAGACACCATTTTGAGGGAAAATCCTCAGATAGCAGCAAGAGGTGGGGCAAAATTTTTTTTATTATGAGAATGAAAAAAATAGTATAAATATTCATTATTAAAAAGTAGGGCATTTTTTTCCTTGTTTATCTACCTTCCCCTCACATTCGCTGCAGGTGTAGTGACCTTGATCAGCTAAATCACTCAACTCCTTGATTTAATCCAAATACTTATTCCTACCAGGGGATGTTGTCTTCATTATCGTTTCATATAGTATGTTCATTATGTTTCATAGTAAGATGTCTAAAGGGAATTATGATCAATATATGTGAACTTAATAAATAGCCTTGACGGGTTCCCTGATTAGGGATAAAGTCAGGCCCAAAGTAATTTTGAAGAGTTTCTAGAGGCTTTAATTTATGCACAGTTGCCGAAAAGTTGAGTTCCACGTATTAGAAACTATTATGGCAGGATGTGATCCAAGCTGTAATTCACAGTGAATTTCTGTAATTGGAAAAGGCCTTTTGTTTTTAGCAACTGCTGGAAACACCAGGGTTTTTCTCCCATGGATTTGCAATTTGGACATTAAAAATGCAATGATTTGAGGCTTAAACTTTTCATACTAAATCATATCACAAGACTGACTCTTTCCGTTTCTTTCTGCTTTAGTGTCTCCCGTGGAGGAAAAAAAAGATCATTTGCATTCTTGTGAATGTTACTGATTCAATTTCCATAAGAGAGAAAAAGTCATACTTAAATCTAAGATCTGAAGTTCTGGATTTCTAGCTTTTGACCCACTCTTGTTTGTACCTTTCTTGGTCTTGTGTGTAATAAAGATGAGTAGAGAAGGTCTTGATCTACAGTGAGTGTATTAGTAACAGGACTACTGTAAAGTACCAATACACTTGAATACAATTGAATAAATCTTGGGAAGTAATTGGGAAAGGTTCATTCTTTYTCAGAAGATAAGAATGAACTGTTGAGATGAGAAAAGGATATAATCTCTGCACAGCACTGACAATTRCAACCCCATTGATTCTCACAGTGTTTTTTCTTGCATATATCTGGAGCTTTCCATCCGGAATTAACAAAGCAAAATCAAAGCTGAGATCTTTTGGGACATTTAGGAAATTATTGCACAGGCTGCAATCTGAAATTAAAGCGCACCAAAGCGTACAATATGATTGTAGATGCTTCCCGCAGTGTTTCAATCTGTAATGAGCGAGGAGAATGGTAAGGAGCCCCACAAACAGAGAAATCTCAGTYAGAAATGAAAAGTGTTTTTCCTGTCCTTTTGCATTCGGCTTGAAGGGAGTGATCGGAGCTGCTGATCTGGTTTCACACCAGACATTGCACAATTTTAAAAGTTGCTGAGAAAGCTATTAGAATGATGTGGACATTYATCCATAGCCAGAAGATAAGGTCTAGCCAAAGAAATAAGTGTTCTRTGTCTTGCTAAATTGAAATAACTTGGTATTACGAAATGCAGTAATTATACTTGCCAAGAAAGAAAGCAGATTCTCCCCACTCAATTTCTGGCCTGGTGGGCAAAAAGACCATCTCACAGGTGAGGGAGAAGGCAGCTGAATACATCAGCATCCTCTAGCATGACTGCACTAGAGTCAGGCAGGGCAGAGGCAGACAGAACACTGCTGATTCACTGSTTCTGCCTGCTGCAGAGCTTGGAATTCTGAGGAGAAAGAGAAAGAAGAATACAGATTTTGCTAGCGTGTGACAAGAAGCTGGATATGCCAGGTTACCTATCAGTTCAAATCTCACTTAGAGGATTCATAGTTCCCGTTTTGGAATATTCTGGTAAAATATTAATGTTCCAGGGGAAGAAAGTCATTGAATTTGAACCATTAGATTGCCTTAATTTAACGCTTCCCTGAAATGTTAAATTTCTGCTTCCTGTGTTCCCAGGGGACTCATTCTGTGTTCTTTCAAAAGGCAAAGGTCTTGTTTCTGTAGATCTGATTCTGATTTTTACAGTTGTGGAAACTGGCACTTTCTCCAATGAATTTTTATGTAATATAGGGAATTGTTGCATTTTTTTTTCCTTCAATGCAAACAGAAAAAAATCAATTAAATTTTTATTCCTTTTTAGAGGTGGCTCTGAATGCCCTGACAAAATCCCTTTACAAATATTTTGTTTACTGCTACTGAAAAATCCCCATGATGTTAGAATGACCATTTTCTCCAGGATCAGAGATATTTCTTTCAAACCAAAAATTCATGCCTGAAGCTCCAGTTTAGGGATAGAGTAAGTGTCTGCTGACACATGTCACCAGTGCTTCAGTATCAACACTAGAAGAGAGCAGGTGCCATGGTGCAGAAATATGCCTGGCAGTCGGAAAATAGAAAATTGCCAAAAACATGGCTGTCTAGATATGTGTTATAAAAAGAGATGAACTGCACATGAACCTTGGGAGTTGTTTACGAAAACAAGCAGAGCTTCAGGGTATTACATGCCCTTCTCCTTAATCACCCCAGAATCTGATAGGTGAGTAGGAGACTTCCAAAAGCATCAGTATCAGGGACGTAGTTCCCATTGGCTAACATTTCTGTCTCTGATTTAATGCCAGGGGAAGTGATATTCAAACCCAACTTTTGCCATTACACATGCAGTTGCCTATGGGGAGAATTACGGTGGCTCTATTTAAAGTAAACATCTAAAGAATCTGCCACCGATTTCCAGTGTAACCTTGGAGCAGCGACATGACATAACACTTTGTTGGCTCTGTTTCTCCACCGAGTTGTRTCCCATCGCAGAAGCACACAGCAGTAAGAGGAGACAGAATTTGTATTCCCTTCTGCCCACTCCTCTTTCTTGTCACTGGCTATGTGGCCATGCAAAATGGGTGTGCCATTACCAAGCTGGTGCAGCAGAACCAAAGATGCTCTGAGGTGGTCTTGAGTCCATTTTATTAGCCATTACTCTGAGTACATGATCAAATTATAGCTCATGCTGAAATTAATGCTGCTTTGTTTCCAGTCTTGCACGATGAAGAGGAATTTAGCAGAGGTCTCGTTTTGAAATGCCCTTGCACCTTTTTTTGAGATGATGACTTTGGACACAAGCAGTGTTGGTACCAGTTATGGAGAAAATATATTTTCCTGTGGAAACAGTATGTTGGGTGTAATAAGCCTGCAGYAGTCTTCCTGCTTATTTTACCTGTGCCAGAGACCAGAAATCCACCTTTTCTGCTTTGTCTGCTGATGCTGGAGGAGGGACAGCAGGCACAGTCTGTTGAATAATTTCTTTTCCTCAAAAGCAGAAATCTCTACTGTGACACTCAAGGTTACATAGAACAATGATCCCATGTTTTTACAACTCACTTCATGTTTCCTTTGTCTCACCTTTTCCATATTAGGATGAATTTAACGTGTCCCTTTAACCTGTGAGCTGGGCCCAGTGCTTGTCTCCTCTGAGCCCCTCAGTCACACATTTCYAATTCCTCACTGACAGAAATGTAGGCTTTTGCTTGACTGAGAGCTCAACCCTGGGATTTAGTTCATAGTTTTATTTATTTTTGCTGTTTTTACTTCAAAGGGTGCACGTAGCAAGACGAGAGGCGTGGAGCTAGCAATATTAAAGACACAAGAACTATGGCTTTTGCTGATGGATAAGAGTAAGAAAACATGTCTTAGGAGTCTGCCTTCATGTGCAGCGATGCAGCTGTGCTGCCTGCAGGGAGGAGGCAGTGCTGTGGTGCCTGGCCTCAGCTGTGGGCTCAGTTCTGCTCCCAGGCAYGCCAGCTTCGCTCCCAGCCATGTCAGCTGGCACTTGAGACCTAACCTCACAAAAGAAAGTCACACTGTTTCTTTTCATTTAAATCATCAGAGTTTAGAGTCTGGGAATTTCCTTCAGGAATATTCCGTTGCATACTTTGGGCATATTTGTTCAATTTTTAGATAATCTTTAAAATTTTCACAAATAGCCCATATTTAGGTTACATGGGACCCTATTAATGTATTCACTTAGACTTACAGCTAGACCATATAAGGAGAAAAAATGTGTTTTTCCTGAAGCCTGGTTTGGTATTTACTATAAAATGCACCCAGAGCTAAAATCTTTATACTGTGCATGGATTTTATCATGGATTTTATCTCATAAAAAYTTACTGCTCTAAAGAGGAGAGTGCTGACTAAGCAAAGGATGTGCAAATCCTCATATCGTGCCCTTTGCCTCACGATTATCTTGTCATCAGCTRTGCTGCCCATAAAAATACGCTCCTGCTACACCTTGGGCTCCTCCTGCCTGCGGCTCAGCAGGGGGAGCAGCKCAATTTTGCTCCTCTGTCTTCAGGGGCTCCTGTGGACTTTTTCTTGCTGGATTGCTTTTGTCACACTTCCTTCYCTCATCCCATGCCAGCACTTGCTGTGGACACTCCCAGTGATTTATCCAGCCCAAGGTGTTTTTGGACCTTCCTTAAAAGCCTTGTGCCAGAGATTAATTTCCCTGTTCAAAGGAGAGTCTCCATCCAATTTCAAGTGCTTTGCTTTGCTGAGACACAAAGTGTCTTAACAGACTGGAGAATCTGATCCAGAAATGTTATAAAGTATCAGGAATATTTGGGTGTATCCCAAAGAAACCGTTGCTGCCATTTCCAGAATGCAAGACAGCCGGATTACACACTGCCCAATAATTCTGCATTTCATAAGTRAGAGCATATTTAGAATACAGAAAAAGGATTTTAGGGAGGAGTGGTTTGCTTTTAGCTCTTTCAGATAGCTGTTAACCAACAAAACCACTGCTTTAAACAWAACTCCCTTTACAAAGCTGTTAAGGAGGATCAAATTGCAAAGCTCAAAACGRTCATACTAAAAAATATAACCCTGAAAACTGGGTCTGAAATACAGCAAAAAAATCTTCCTTCACAGTATGGGCAACAATAAAAGAAACCTAAATTTGCCTATTGTCATAGCTTTAATAGTGACACTAGCTGATTTGGCACGTTTTAAAGACTGGACTGCACTACAAAGCCTAAAAATGTCCTGGACTTGGAGTTGTTTACACAAAATATGAGGAGATATAAAGTTACAAAGCTGGGGGTTGGAAGAGATGGCTTTAAAACCATCCTCCRTGCACTGACGTCACGTGGAAGCCAGCTGCGGGGATGATGCTGAACGGAACTGTTTTCCAGTTTGCAAAAGTTGAGGAGTTATTCAAAGAGAGTTGCAAATGCTGCCCCCGTTGAAAGGTTGTGTCTTGCTTAGCTTTCTTATTTCTTTTAAAGATCAAGATTCACCGAACAGGATCCCTGCTAGCTAAGTGTTTCATTGCTTTTGCTGATGCCTAGAAATGGACTGAAAAACTCCTAAAGGATTTCTTGTTCCATGAAAGGTATGGTTGCAGTTTCTTTTAAATCAGTGGTTTTGAGCAGTTAAGATTTAAAAAGAAGGCTAATTTCTGATGTGGCAAACAGTTATTTAACTATCCCTCTAATGTTATGTATATGTAATGTGAAGTTCATRTATGTTATATATGGTCTTTTTTCTTAAAGTTCAGTCTGTTTCTTCAGTGCAGGCAGAAAAATATTAACAGAACAGAGATGACAGATAGCATTGTGAGGACTTGAATCCTCTCTTTTTTTTTCCTCTTTCTTTCTCTTACTTTCGTTTTGCTTTATTTTCCCCCTCCCTTCTTCATTTTTCTGTTTCAGTCTCTCTCATTTCTCCCTCTTTCTCTTTCCTTTCTCTCACTCAACTTTGTTTTTATGTATAAAGTGCATGCTTACCATGACACATGGCACACATTTATAATTAAACAAATACATATGTTTACAATTTTCTTAGTCATCCAAAATACAGCACTTTTTTGGAAATATAATTTGATTGCATTTTTTTCTGTAAAAACAAGGGAAGATTTATGTATCTGACTGATTATGCACATCCAATCTGATTAAACTCTGTTGAAAAATAACATCACRGCTGATGTCAAGCAGATTATTTTCAGAAGTTGCTAGAGGTTGTTTGCAAACAATCTTGCATTTTTAATATGTGGCTAAAAAGGGTATGGTAMAGGGGAATGATGACTAACATCAAATAGTGGCTTAAAACATTTTTTGCATGAGAGGAGGGAGGGCTAAAGGAAGAGTTAAGGGAAAATGCAGCTGATGCAGACAARATTGATTATTTGCTTAATTTGATTGCTATAATGAGCTTCTGACCTTGTCTAGGACATGCAGAAATTGCCAATACTGCAAGAGCACAGATACTGTTCTGATTCCCAGAGCAAATGAWAATGTGGCATTTCACATGCCTTTGGGTTGCTTAAGCCACGTGAAATACCCATGGGAAAAYCTTGGTGCACTGTAAAGGCAGAGGCTGCACTACCAGGACTGCACATTGCAGGACTGCACCAAAATAACCCCAAATAAACCCAAAGGAAACACCAAGAAAAAAAATAAAAGGGGAGGGGGAGTTGGAGAGGGGCAAAAAGAAGTAGAAATAGGAGTCAAAGTCTTTGAGGAACTGATCCACTGTACAATAGCAGCAAAGCTGTATAGTTGCCCAGCTGCTAACATCAATAAACATGAGTTTTCTTCTCAGAATTTATGTCAAGAGGAAAACAGAGAAGCCTAAGAAACAATACAGGCTTTTTATGGATCTTGGAGCTACAAGTGACCATCTGTAACTTCTGTAACAATCTTCTTTCAAGACTTGATTTCCTTCTGACTGTCTTCAGTCTCTTTTTATAATCTGAGTTCCACATGAAACAACTTGAAAATTGTTAAGATGAATGCCTGCATGGCAACAGTAGTTTCCAGCACTAAGGAAACACCAAAAGCCTTTTAATGTTATATTCATGCTTGAAAGGAGTACATATTATATATATTCTTATATGTATAAAAACAAATACACTGTACAGTACTGACTCTTCTAGTAACATGTGGCTGATTAAAGCATGGTCATTATTASTAACAGTGCACTAGCAAAATCACCTTTTGTGCAAATTGGTGATGGATTATGTCTGCCTGTCTTGTTCATGACTTTACAGCATTTGCACATGGGAGTTTTTTAAATCTTTTTTTCTGACATGTATTTGTGTAGGGATTATAGTGGAGCAGAGACTTTATTTTTGTTTATTTCTCAGAGGTATTCTGAAAGGTTATAAAGACATAAATGTAGCAAAAAAAAAATCAAGTGATAGTGCTAAAAATTGCAACCTTTGAATTAGCAAAGTGACAAAGTACTGAAATATTCTTAAAGTTCATTAGCAATAGTTGTTTAGATTGCAGTAGACCTGCAGTGTAATAGAAGTTTTTGCAAGTTGTTTTTGGTCAACACTTACTGGAGTTTGGCACAAAGCTGAAACRCTGCCTGGAGAGGTGCAGTCTCTGTTGCCTGGCTGCATTCCCTAAGGGGCTGTGAGCAAACCAGTACTTGGCTTCCTTCTTGATGAGAATTCTGTGCTGTCTTTCAGCAGCTCCTAGTTTCAGGGAACTTTATGGCTTAATGGAGTTGCTCTGCATATTTTTAGGCAGAGGAAAGAAGAAGCACATGAAATCTGTAGATTGTTAWGGGACAGATTGTCATTTCAGAGCTCCAAGGCAGGTGCTTGGGGTAAACTGTTCCACMAGCCCTGAGTTAGGGCTGGGCCCATGATGTCTTAGGAAATCCTGTGGGCGACTTCCTATGACCCAAAAAACTGAGTAACCTGTTGGGTTTCCTCTGAGCTCTTTTGCTTACTTGAAAAAAGCTGACTCCAAGTTTGGCATCCTCTTTCCAGTCAGCTGCAATAATGCAGACACTGGTAAATGGTGATTAATGGTAGCCACAGCTGAATCAACAAGACTTGCCCAGTAACATACAGGATGGGGAAGAACTTAGCTCAGCAATTAGTTTTTACTATATCATAGAAAATGTGGGCAGTAAAATCAGCAGTTCCTGTGAGTTGGCAATCACTGCTCATCAGTCAGGGAAATGAACAAATTGCAGAAAAAAGGTRAACAGGGCTCACCCCTAGTTAACTCTCCAATAACTCATTTACCTAACTGTTTGGTTTCTGGCAGAAGAAGAAAGTAATGCAGAGGTATTTTATTGCTAGAACTAGATTCTACATCCATCTAGGTGACACAGCAACGGGCTTTGAGAGCTAAAGTTAACAAACTCAAGTATCAGCTCCTGTGTACCAGGCATTACATCACAGCAGCCATCACAACTGAGTGAATGTTRTTTTGGCCTTGCTGGCACATAAATGTGCTGATGATGGTAGTGGGGTTTCTAGTGTAAAGCCTAAGAAAGCAAGAGGAACACCYGACCCACAAAACCTGTAGCTGCTTTGCTCCAAGGTCAGATAAGCAGATCTAAAATATTTCCCTTAAAACATGCCTATTTAGTGGTTCAATTAATATTTTTTTCATCCACTGACATTAAGATGCTAAAGGYTTCTGAAGAGGAAGAAGAAACTGAAGCACAAATTAGTCAAACATTMTAAGAGGTGTTTTGAACTAGATTGGAGTTAGTACTATTGGAGAATATTTTCTAGTTTTCCCTATGGTGGTCYACGAAACTCAGGTTTATAGATTTAGATTTGTAAATCCAAAATTCTTGAACCCTTTTAAGTGACCTACTGCCTTTTATATCTAAATGATTTCTCCTGTCTGTGTGTTTGTACCTGTTATTAGCTTTCATGTCCTGTCTTCCTTCATGAATTCCAAAACWTTCATGGAGCCATGAGAATTCCCTGTGTATATCAAGTTTACAGTCTTCAGTTGCCAAAAGAATGTGACAGTCATTGTCRTGCTCCTTGCAAGGGTTTAAGGAGTGTGTCAGAAAACCTGATATCTTTAGATTCAMAGTTGTCTTTTGAGCAAACATAAAAATAGCTTGCACCCTCAAAGGCAGATACTGTAGTATCTCAAGGTCCTGAAGTGCCATTCTGTATTATACATACTCAAATTTGTTGAAAACAGATTTATTGTGAAGAATAATGGCAAAGATGCAAAGTGATCATGGGTACAGAGCCTAGTGTGGCAGATGTTACTGAATTCTGTGCTCCTGAATGTGTGTTCCAACTTCCCTTTCCAGATTGGGCATCTCTGCCTTTGGGTTTATGTCCCATAATATTTAGTTCAYCCATATTTCAGTCACACTCCAGATAAACCTCAAGCAGTCGGTAATACTGTGTCCTGCAAGCACATTTCAGTTATAAATTTGGGAATTTGCTTGATTGTCTTGTTCCCTGAAAGCTTGAATAAAAAACTAGACTTATTCTCATAAACTTCCAGGAAACATTCAGGGAAGAAAGGAAAAAAGCAGAGCTATCTTTGCTGTTGCACAGACTGGAGCCATGGACCTGCGTGAACAACTGGAGAATACTGAGAGGAACTGGAATAAAGAAAAAATGGAATTGCTGGAGAGATTTGACAATGAAAGGAAAGAATGGGAATGTCAGTGGAAGCTCATGCAGAAGAAAATAGAAGAGGTACTTTTGAACAAATATCAGAACACTACCATTTTCACATGGGGTGTATGACATGGAGTCACTTCAATTTTTTTTTTAATTTTATCCTATTTCTTATGTGTCACTGGAAGTTTCTAATAGCTGATGGTAGGATGAAAATCCTGGGATGAAGCAATATTTGCAGTTGCTCATTTAATAGTTATGAATACAAAGTAGGAGGTAAAATATGGCTTTGTGTGCTACAAGATTATTGGCTGTACATACTGCTGCCAGTTCAACGGGGCACGAGCCATTCTGCCTGTATTATACATGCTTTTTTTCAAGTACATCCTGAACAACATGGCTTTASAAAAATGTGTATTCAGTAACAAAAAATGTAGGTATCATAACAATAAGCAAAAAGGATTTAGATGACACAGKTCTGCTGGGGCAAATGATAATATTAAAAATAATTTATATATATATTAAATACTGCATGATACAGAATTATTCTGGCTAGAACCTATTCCTTTTATGGGTGACTTTTGGGAGAGAAAACAGGTACAGTAAATAGCATGAAAGTTCTGACACCACTTGTGTTTACACATACTAGCAAACACTCATTCCYTGCCATTTGCAATGCATCTCCTTCCAGAAATAGTCACAGCAATTATTTATTATTCTTTTATCCCCAAATTGTCCCTGCTGCCAAACCCTCTGACACTCTCTAATGCAATAACTGTGTCTTCTTGGCAGCATATGGAGGCAAGTTTTTTCATTAGTGAGCTTTCCACATTTTTCATCTAATACACGCATGGAATAGTTCTGCTTGCTCTCTGCCAACACTGTCCTGTGGCTGAGCAATGCTGGAATGTATGGCAAAGATTGCTCACATGAAAGTATGAGAAGGAAAATGGTCAGAGCCACAGAAATTGCAGCCAAACACTGCCCATTATACCAGCCTGCAGCAGARCTCTATGTCAGCCCTCTTAAATAAAAAAAAAACTTTATTTTTGCAGACTTTGGTGCCACATTTTGTCTTTTGTGTAAGGGCTTTTCTGTGCAGTCTTCCCTAATTTCACTGCCAAGCTGAGAATGCTTCAAAAGTTAGTAATGTGATCTGTGCATGTGRTTGAATTTCATTTTCTTAGGTATAACAGCTGTTTTGGAATGACYGTAATGGAAAGGTATTCTGGCTATTAGTAGACCTGACAATGTCAGGAAAGACTATTTTCATCATATTCTTTATTAGCATATAGGTTAGGAAATCATGACAGAGACAGAAAAAGAGATAAAGAATGGAATGGGGCTGAGGGGAAGGGAATGAAGCAATYTGCAGGGCCAAACTAAATTGCACATGGTACCCCAAGGTTATTGGAATCCTAAGGTGCTTTCTTATGCTGTGTCTATAGCTGCTGCTGATTTCAGATGCCTGACATTTCTTCTCCAAAAGCCACATGGCTGCAGAAAAGGATAGATAGATAGATAGATACCTTTTAAATGCCATCATCTGTAGAAGGATTTCCTCAATTAAACTTATCAGCTTGTATTTTAATTTGGCAATTTTCTCTAGCTCACCAAACTTAACTTAATTCCTTCAGGAAGATCTGTAGGGTTTAGAAGATGATGTTATTATTAGGTGGTATCCTTCCTTCTTACTGCTCTGCTGAATCTGTGTGAGGCTCTTATTTCTTGGAAATGGCAAAGTTCAGCCCTCAGTTTCCATGAACAGCTGGGCTTTGGGAGTGAAATTTGAAAACCCAGGATGAGGTCAAGTGTTAAGTCTCTGAACGTGAGAATACTTCTAATGCACAGCACTAGCCTTGAAAGGGCCACATGTTCTTCATGCTGTTATTGTTTTCCACTGTCCTTCCAAAGGCTGTGATGATGGCCTTGTGCACTGTGAGAGGGCAGGCAGATGGCTGTTCAGAGGTGCTTGTGGGCTTTCTGYGTGAGAGCAAGTTAAGAATGAATGTTTATAAAGAGCTGTGGGATTCTTGGCACTGGAAATTATACTGTAAGCAGAAGAGATTTTTATGATGTTGCTATTTTCTTCTAATTTATAATTTACCACGGTTCCTAGTTGGAATGTGGTGGGTGACCAATATTAACACCTTCTCTTTTACTAATGAAGTCACTGGATCTCAGCAGATAGCAAGGAAGAAGAGGGTGACAGGACATTGCCAAATAATGCCATTCTGCAGCACTGATTTATCACTCCAGTCACAGAGAATTCCTCTTGTCTGAGAACCCAAAGAGTCTGCTCTAGTGCAGATGGCACTGTATGTGATGAGATTTCACTTCCCCTCCTTCCAATAATATACTTTAATAGGCTGTAACATAGCCAGAACACTCTGTCTCCCTCACATTCCCCCACGTTCCCTATCCATCTGACCACAGTTGTGTGTGCTGATATGACTTGGAAAACACCCATGCAGCTTTCAGCTCAGGGCAGGGCCACTTATCTTGGGAGATCTCTTCCAGTACCAAACATGGGTGGAAGCCACACATTAAAACTGTGGCAGAGAGTTTGTGAATGGTAACAGCCTTTTCCTTGTRGCAATTATGGCGTGTGAATTATCACACTAGGCGACTCAGCACTTTTCTACCAACACACGTTAGTAGAATCTTTCTAATCAGTGCTACTGAGTGAAGCAGCATTCAAAACGAAGATAAATATGGGGGCTTTGCYATAAAGTTCCTTACAATACCATGATTTAATAGAAGGTTCTATTGTCTTTTCAGCTTTACCAGGAAGTAAAACTTAGAAGGGAGAGCAATATGCATGCCCATGATAGCAGGGCCATTCAGAGCAAGATGCTGCAGCTGTCCATGCATTCCCCTGCTTTGCAAGAGAGTGACACAGTGGAGCTGAACCATCAACACAACATGGTGMATGACAGAATGGAGAAAGGGAGTGTGCTCGGTATGACAGGACACGAATGGAAAGAACCCAGAGACAAGAGCAGAAACAATACTCTGTTAATGGACAATCTGGCCTTTGAGAACCACGGGGAACCTGRAGACAGCCTCAGCATTGAAACTTCCAAGGAAAACACCAAGAATTATATTGGTGATCTCAATGTAGTAAGTAAAGTATGAGCATGTTTCAGTTACAAGGGGRAGGAAAACACTGAGGACTTTGGCCTGCCAGGTTAAGCTGAAGTGATCTCCCTGATTTTAGCTTTCCACAAGTCATTATCTCTACTTCCTCCTAGTTTTGCTATCAATGAGTATCTTCTCACCATTAAAATGTGTTGATATCATGCTCTTAACCACTGTTCATAATGTGGGGGTATTTTTTAATCTTTTCCTCATACTACTTCCCTCTGCTGTGAATCTCAAAGGAAAATGACCACAAGTTTCAAATTAATTCTGGAGAGACCATTTAAAATGTATATATTAAAGAACTGTTTTTATATTTATAAAGGCTCTTAAAGAACTTGCCAGAGTCAGTGARGAATTGTGCAGCTATCAAGAGGAAATTCGAAAGAAGTCCAATCACAGAAGGTAAAAACATATTGAGACTTCTTATATTAAAAGAAGAAAATTAATAATGCTCTTTATGCTTTTCCCTTTGAAGGCATGTTTGTTGCTGCATTTATTAGTAGTTAGGCAGTTCCTACCTTCCTAGTGTTTCAGTGCTCAGCATAAAGCATTCAAATGAAATATGCTGAAATATGATACAAAGGTACATTTTACTAGCAAAATTGATTTTATATACAGAACCTACCAATTCAGATTATTATTTATATGAGATGAAATTGTGTTTGTTTCAATGGTTGTATAGAGGATTGGGAAAGTGAACAGATATTTCTATCTGCCCTGGCCCTGTTTCCAYGAAGTATGTTGTATTCCATACAACAGCACTGTGTTGGTTTGTCAGGCTGGGAAGTTTCTTAAAGCTCAAATCTAGCCTTAAGCTTGGGGGATGTGTCAGGAACTGATGATCCAAAAGAACAAAGGCAAGAGAGGGAAGAACCACGATACATTTGTACTAACAGAAAGATGGCAAGGCAGACCCTGAAAAGTATGGCAGACCCTGAAAAGTATGGCACGTGAACGTTCCATCATCTGCTGAAAATTCAGTGTTCATGGTCTTCTTTAGCAAGCTAAACACCAAAGTGCCTCTTGAGTTGTGCAGAAATTCTTAGATACAACTGAACCTTCTCAGGTGCTCCCAAAGAGCAAAGGGATTTCTCACATTCTGCTATTCAATCGGTTGAATGTCTGCACTGGTGTATTATTTTAGCTGGGCTACTGTTTGCATCATTAAAGCAAGTGGATTCATAGGTGATAGATAGCTTCTAAAGGTGCTTTTTAACAGATGTCAAAAGACACCTTTTTACTGTTGTGTAAAATTAGGAAACTGACACAAAGGGTACTCTGTGTCCTAAAGCTTTCTTCATCCAGTTCATAGTGAGGGAGACTCATAGGAGTCATTAGAACCTGCTCCTACTGTCCTTACTGTAACATAGATAAGAAAGCAAAGTCATCAAAAGAMCTCAGAAGATGAATTTTAGTGGTAAAGGAAAGGAATACAAATTTGTTTTGTTGACCTTTCTTCAAATTTTTCATGTATGTTTCAATTATGCTGGATATATGAGCTGCAGCAAAACTGCTCTCAAACCTTTTTAAGTAGCCAGTGTTAAAACACATGCTCCTGGGGAGAATTAATCCATTCTGAGTCCTCTGGAGGGTTTCTTATTGCTCATCCCTAAAACACCTCCTCTGTTATTTCCAGAATGAAGTCACTTCCTTTCCTGGGGGAATTTGAGGAAACCCAAAACACRGTTATTCTGCCTGAGATGAACCATGTGTCCAGCAATGAATCACAGACTTCACTTGCTTTTGAAACAGAGGAACAYAACAATAGGAAGAATCTGATGAGCTCCACCAAGTCTTTGAAGGACATGTCTTATGGTGGTCTGACTGGTGACATAGGAACAGATTTCAGATCTTGGCAAAAGAAAGAAGCTCCACCAGTTCCTCCACGGAGCACTTCTCGGCACCTTACAAACTCACTTTCTGCAGTGGTACAGCTTTCAGAATCACCAATAAGAGATCCAGGCATCAAAAGCAATTGCAAGGCTCAGGATTGTTGGAATGGAGGGAAACTGARGAATCCTTCACCTGTAAACAAGAATAAATCTGCAGCAGTCTGTGCAAATGAAGGGCAGGCTGTGAAAGTTCCTGTGATGGTAACTACTGCAATACCTGTAACCAAAAATGAGTGCCATGTTCCAACAAATTTCTCCCACAACACGTGGGCATATGATGTGGGCAAGCTGGGAAAAGACAATGAAAACGAGCCTGCCTCACTGTCAGCCCAGAAGAGTTGTTCAGATGGAAATATGGCCCAAAGCAACAAGAWGCACCAGAAACAAAATGGCAAGTCTCACAGCAGCCCTTTTTTCAGTAATGACTTTTATGCCCCTGCTACCTTGCACARTGATCTTTTGGAAGACACCAAGTATACTTTGGGAAAGACCCAAAGAAATGAAACGCTGGCAGCAAAGATTGATGAGTTTAATCGGACTGTATTTCACACAGATAAATGTAACCCTGCTCTGCAACAAAATCAGGTGCCTCAAGCAGCATCAGAAGATCACAAACCTTGTGGTCCTCTGTGTGACTCTGCTACTAGCAGGACAGAAACTGTMAATACATCTTGTGCTTCAAATCCCAAACTCTCTGCAGCAAAGGAGCAAGAAGCTAGCAATCCCAGCAAAGCTGTCAGGACGGCAGGGCAACAAAAACACACGAATGGWCTTCCAAATACTAGTGGTTATAGGCACATGCTTCACGAGCATGACTGGAGACCAAGTAATTTGTCCGGTCGCCCGCGTTCAGCTGACTCAAGGTCSAACTATGGTGTTGTTGAAAAGCTTTTGAAAAACTACGAAAAGTCAACAGCGACTTCTCTGTGTAATTCAAAATGCTGCAAAGATAAGTGGACACAGGCAAATTCTGARTTGACCAATGGGGGTTGTGAGACACTGAGTCAGTATTTAGAAATGCTCCAGATTGAGCAAGAAAAGCAAGACTTTCCAAGGAATTCAGCCAGGCATATTGGGCAGCAACTCAAGCAAGGAAAAGAGAGGCAGAAGTTACCAGAGGTAAGGTTCATAACAATGGCAAAACCAAAATAATTTCATTTCATAACAAGCCACAGACTCTGAAATGGGACAGACTAACATTATATTGTAAATAGTCGTGTAAAAATAGATACTTTAGGCCAGGATCTGGATGAATCAGGAGCATTTCCTCTGCAGATTGTAGAGTTGTGGGAGGGCAGGAGCATGTAAGTAAGAATGAGCAGTGATGACATGTGCCAGATTCTGATCCCTGCTGCTGTTCTGTAAAGATAGATTTTTACTGCACTGCAGTTGTTCTAGGATTGAACTAGTGAGAACTTCAATCAGATTTTAACACCCTCTCTTCTTGCTTAAGATGTGTTGCCATAAGCCTTCCCATAGGGCTGAAGCAAACTTGGCCATGCCCCAAACCCTAGAGATCTTAGGTAACATTCTTCAGTATCCAGGGTGCTGCTTGGCTCAGGTTTCCTTGGAACTGCCTATGGCAAGGGGTATTGTGACTCCATAAAGTTTCCAGTAATAAAGTAACCTTCCCTTAATCATGTCTCAGTTCCAGCTTGTCCTATATAATCAGGCATAGGCTGACAGAAACAGAAGAGCATGGCATGACTAATTAATTTATATTTGGCTGAATTTTATTTTCAGAAGTTYAGAAATACTGCCTTTGCCAATGTTCTTTCTTGATGAAAAGGCAAACAGATGGTTTGGAAAACACACTGTAAGTTGCAGGTTCCATAAAAGTCCACAAAGAACACTAAGAGATGTGTCTCTTGGAATCTCAAAAAAGAGAAGGCAGGTGTGTTTTGAGCTGATAAATTTAAATGGGTTCAGGCTGTCAGCTGATATGCCTTAATTTGTCACAAATTCACAGACTTCAGYGGTGCTATGTGGGTTTAAGCAGCTGAGAATCTGACCATGCAGATTTTCTTCTGCATGTCTTTCTGAACGCCTTGCAGTGACGCAATGTCTTGCGTAACAGGCACATCTTTACTTCAGCACAGAAAGAAAAAARCCATGAAGTTTCTGATTTCTTTTTCATCCAATAAACTTTTGACAGGCAAACAAATTTTCATTGTGAATATGGAGGAAGGAATAATGACTTGATCAGATAATGACTAAGTTTATATTGATGTAAACCCAGAAAAACTCCAAAAGCCAAGTGGATTTTGTTTCTCCACAGGCTCACATTTTATATTGTCATCTCTATCTGAAGAAACCAAGTGTGGAATACTGCCTGATCAGGAGTTACCAGTTTAGGTCCAGCAGAATTAATGTCACAGAGATGAAAAGAACTACATGTGGAGTGAGGCACTGGGCTTATTTTCATTATTTCCAATTTACATCAATGTAGCTATGATCAAAATCTATTGGGTTCCCTTTGCATTTATGGCTCTGCACGTAGACATGACACTGTATTAATACATAACCATTCTGAATTAGTTATCAAGTTAAACAGCTTCACACTGCAGTAATGGAAACAGAGTTCTTGGCAGTATGTGACTGTGAAAATTGCAGCTATCAAAAAATGCCTGAAAAGTGTATAGATCATGCTCCAGTAATATCAGGTGGTATTCTGACTTCTACACTTAGAATAGTTTACAGTGTTMATTGACAAAAAACTTCAAGAAACTAAGAGATAAGAGGCAAATGTCAGTTTTGTCTTGCACTATCAATTTATCCTTTCCTTGTGTCTGACACTTGTCTCCATATATTTTAAACAGCAACTGATGTGAGAGTCCCCGCACATAGAAATAGCTGGTTTTTTGCATTCTGTGCATTGCTGTGCTCCTTTTAATAGCTTCAACCACCTGTTCTGAGGTCACCACAAATGTCTTCCTGCATTCCCGCTGCATTCCASAAAAGCTGTAACTTGTTAAAGCGAGGAATTGCCTTTGTGTTCCAGATATGTGTGCCAGCTAAATGTTCAAGTGAGAAGGGCTTCTCCCGTCCCGCTCGGCCAGCAAATCGACGCCTACCTTCCAGATGGGCATCCAGATCCCCRTCAGCACCGCCTGCTGTGAGAAGAACAGTGTTAAACTCTGTCTCCTTTCGGTCAGAGACCTCAGTAGTCTGAACCCAGAGCTGGGTTGGATGGTGTTGTGAAAGCTCTGTGCCTCACTATGACTGTGTTTGGTATGTGTCATAGCAACCAGTTCCACRCTGTTGTATTTTGTCCAAGAGTGACCCCCACCACACGCTGGACAAAGCATTCTGAATCTTAGGTCGTCATCACCATGGTCTTCAGTGTTTTTATTCAGATGAAATAGCTATATCCCTGGTTTTCTCTGGGTCTTTTCTTTTTTTTTTTTAATTTTTTTTTGCTAGTTCACAAGGAATTTTTTTGAATAGCGTCTTAATTTGCCAATCAATTTTGAGTTGAAACAATGTATAGTGCTGTATATTCTGACTCTTCTGCAAACAGCAGAACGTGAAGCTGTATGCATGATCATGTGTTTGTAGGTGCATGTGTTGGACTAGGAAGTATACAGGCCTGTATTTAGAAGAGACAAACTGTGCTAGTGTTGACATTGAAATTACAACCTATATGCCTACATATATATATATACTTTGTGTTTATTTTAAAAAGTTTGAAATATACACTCCTGATGACATTTATATTTTGTATATCTTTTACATAGGTTCACAGGTGTAGTATTTAATGTAAAAAACCTAAATATGCATTTTTGGTGACTGATCGCAGTGATAATGCCTTGCACAATATGTATCTGAAGCAGACTAGCTCGACTGATTTGTCAGTCATGCTTCATGGCATCCTTGTTCAGTTTCCTAATCCTTATGCTAGGTCAAAATTCCCAAACATATTTTTTCTGAATTAAAATACTATATGATTTGTAATATAGCCTTTTTCAGCACCAGAGACATTTCTGAAATGTTCCAAACCCTTTACAAAGCTTAAAYGTGCCATTATATATATAGCATACTGTAAACACTTCGGTAGTTCTGACTACTGTAACATACAACTTATGAAGGGAAGAAAGGGGTTGTATATGCTCAATTCTGTAAAACTTATTTTTCCTTCTAGCATTATTCTTTGAGGTTTGGCAAAGTCAGATAACAATGGACTTGTTTACTTTYACTCAAGGCAGGAGAGCAAGCACCGTTGTTCCTGGTGCTGCAGCCACGCTCCTTTTTTTACTCTTCTCCTAGACTAGAGTGCCTGAGCCACTTGCTAATTCCCTGCTCCTGGACTGACTCGTGGCAGTCAGTTATGAAGTTTATGTTGCACTCTGGCAACAACTACATCTGGTATGGAAATACTGCATCGAGGTACGATCACAGCAGTGCCCAAAATTCTGGCACATGGCATTGCAACTCTGGTGTTGCCACCACTTGACTTGGTATTGTTTGCCATCTGAATGACAGAGCCTGCCTCATTCCTTCCCACAGCGTGAAARAAGTATGGATGCTACCCAGGCTCTGAACTTTCAGAAAGACAKTGTCCTTCATCCTGGAATTTTTTCACCTTTTGCTGGATGCACAGTGCAGTAATGATGATAAATGTTGCCTTTAAAAAGCATGTCTAGGTCAAAAGGAGTAAAGAGGCATTTCTTCAACTTCAGCCTGATCTTGTCTGGCAACTTTTCTTCTTCTTCTGGAGAAACRTAGTGTGTTCAAAGGAATTTCAAGAATCATCCCAGGATCCATTAATGTGCACATCTTCTTATGTGAATGTAAAAAGGATTTCAGAGAGAGTGTAGGCTTTTGTCCTAGTGAATTGTATATGTGGTAATATAGGGAAAATTTAATGTGCTTAATTTGGTAGTGATCTGTTGTTCTATTCCTGTCATGTTGAGAATTCAYACCTTTTTCCTTCCTTTTAGGACCTTATTCTTCTTTCCTCTGCACAACTTTGATTTTGAAGAGAGAAAAAAACAGGAGGCCATGTGTTCTGAGCAATAGCCTGTATGGTAGTATTGATATGAGTCCAGGCTTGCCARTATTGGAGTGAGCAGGCGTTAGAGCCATAAATCCCAATTTATCATCCATTGTGGCTGTTTTCTTGGCAAAATACACACTCAGAGTAATTTGCTCTATCTAGACTTCTGGTCCTTTCTAGGTCTACCCCACAGTACATGAAGACTTCAAGCAAATCAACAATTCATCAAAACTTACTCAGATGTTATTGCAAAGTTATTGCTGGAAAAAAATAAAAGGACAGAAAATCTTAAAATTTATACAGTTCAGATAGAGACAAAATTCTGTGTCCTCAAGTGAAAAATCAAGAGTTCTATAAAATYGACTGTTTGCCCTAATTTAGAGATTGCACTCCATTAGCTTCCTCAGAACTAGAAAAATTAGGCATGCTGTAAATTTGGAATGTGGCTTAATACTCTTAACTGTGGAAATYAGCAAACCTAAATGCCTTGCAAATTGACCTTTTAAATGCTTAAGAAGCTGACCTGCTTTAAATACCTAATGCTGAGGGAAGGTTAATATGAGAGAACTGTAAAAAAATGTGGTTCTTAACATCAGTCACTGTTGACTGCAAAAACACTTTTTTAAATTACCTTTATGGTGAAGTTAAACAGTTTTGTTCTGAAAAATTGTGGTGCAGTTTTGTTGGAAGTATGTAACTATGAAAGCATTTCCTTTGATTAGTCAGTGAAGGTGTTTCTTTAGTTCCCTTCAGTTTCTTTGGTTGCCTTTGACATAGACCACATTGTTGAATCACAGAGGAAGGATCAAATACCAACAACATTCCCTGATGTATGTAAGTTAAATGAACAGAAGGTTTTTGAAATAAACTAATAGGTCAAGGATGAGTCCATTTTGTCAAGATTTTCTGTGTTCATCTAATTACAGACATTGGTTCTGAAGCCTAAAATTATCAAACCTGGTGATTTTGGTCTGCAGAYGGCTAGTTGGAAGTGCTAACCTTAGAAAATTGCCACTGTCACTGTTTAAATATTCTCTTCAACTGCCCTTGTAACAGGGCCAGTGGACTGTGGTGATTTTTCTAGTTCCCATAACTGTGATTACTGAACCATAGTAATGGCTTTATTCACTTATTTGCTGGAGGGGGAAAAGCTCCATTGGGCTTTCAGGTTTCCCTCTGTTGTTTCTTACAAGGAAATCTACACATATACACATATTTGTGCAAGAAACACAAATGATCCAAGCATAACTTGACCTTCCTATTAATTCTAGTGACAGTTATGAAAGCAGTGAATTTTGTAAGACTGGTTACAAAATAGGTTTTAATGATTTTACTCCTCTATACACTGAAGTCTTAATGCTGATATACATTTTTCTTACTTGCACTCTGAATTAGTCTCTCTTTATGGCATGTTTATGGGTCTTAGTAACTCCCTGGAGACACAGTGTCAGCTGCCCATTGAAATGGGGGTGCCACTAGGAATCAGCTGGGTGGTACTTAGTGGACCACTCTTAGAGAAAGCATCATTCTCCCTCATGCTGGGAGATGGAGCCATAATCTTACCAGACCCTTTTGTGGAGGAGTGGGGCAGGGTAGAAGCATATAGAGAAGGGTCACTTAGATCYTACCTGCATATGCAGCAGAGCAGGCCACCTGAAGGCTAGAAAAGCAGCCTGAGTCAGAGCCTCTGATGGAGGCAGAAGGAATAGAGGGAAAAAAATTCCCTTAAAACATCTGGGTATCATTCCTCAAACTCAAAGTACATTTCCATTAAGTGTTTTGTCCTTACAGTGTGACAGACATGTATCTTTAAAATGTTGCTGAAAGAATGAATTTTCTTTGTTCTCCAGCAACAGCACAATTGTCCTTCAGTGTTGCACACACTGGAAGGCAGTTGGCTGTTACACGTAGGAACGGATTGGCAATCAGTGTAACAGAATTTTCCAGCACATTCAGAACACCAGTTTATTTCTCCAGTTGTCTGTTAAAAAAATATTGGTTTTTGAATAGGGATTTTGTATCCAAATGTCTTCAACAGCATTTGAATAAAGATCTACAGCAATCCAGAAGGCAGGCCCAAGAACTTATGCAATTCTCACAGTGCTGCTATGCAAAGAATGTCTTTGGCTTTGAGATCTGTAATATACAACTCTAGCCATTATATTGCTTATATTCTCTTTTGGACTCATTTGTAATGGTGTCTTTAGTTGTGTACGTGATCTTTAAACTGGGAGGTGCCCTAAATGCACTGAATCAAAGCCCCTCATTGCCTCTGGCCTTTCCACCCCTCTTTGATTCCCTGTGTGTACTTTTGTGTGGTTTATTGTCCTTGGTCTCTGTGTATATGCCATACCATAGGACTTACTATCTGTACTGCAGCCAAAATATTTTTTGGACAGGCTGTTTTAAAAAGTGCTTATATTAATGTTACCATTTATAAATATATTAGAGCTTGATCTGTTGTTTTGCATCACTGAAAATGCACTTTTTTTGTCCACTGTTAATGGTATATATTACACAAAAGTTGTGCTTTTGTTTTTTTGAAATGACAATTTGTCTGCTTTTGCAGTTTGGTTCCACCCCTCTCTATYGGACCTTCTCTGCTGGCAAAGTTCTTGCCTCAGTAGAGATGTGTTTCTGATGTGTCCACTTGCTGTGTGGCCGCTCATACCTAAGTGTGGCCGCTCATACCAGTGCCTTGCTAACTATGTTACTCTAAAAAGAATTGTACCAGAATTTCCATGGGATAAGAGAGATTGAGCCTTCAACATTATCAAAGTGAAAGTGTGGTTAATGCCTTTTCTCTAGTACTGCAGTCAGCAATATTTGTGTTTAAGCATCTGGAGTAGCTGCAGTCCCAAAATGAAGGGGGGAAGAGAGCAGGCCCTGCACAGGTATGTGTAAGGTATGTAATACAAGTAAGCAAGCTGTGCTGGCTGATATTAATGGTGAATTAAATCCCTTGCTTTGTCAATTCATTAAAGCCAGAGCTTGTTTGATATCAGGTCTCAGTGGATGCATTGACCTCTATTCAGCTGCTGATGTGCCACAGGGATTGCAGTGCTCAGAAGTCTGATTTTGATTGTCCCTCTACTGGAGGGATGCCACTGCCTGTGGCAGATGTGTCTGYGTAGTCTTCTGCCAGTGCCCCTCAATTTCCCTAAATGAGTTTACTGCAGCTAGACTAATTTRTAAATCATATTCACAGTAAGAAAGGACTGTCATTAAAGAAAATTGCAGATGTGAACTCTGCAAACATGACACTGCCAGCTGGCATGGTGACACAGWAGATCATACTGAATTTCACTTCTGTATCATGAGACATCTGCAGCAGGTCAGCTCTTCTGGTACCATATATGATGCACAGCAGCTGAAGATGTTTTTAGAAGTACACCACAGACAGATTTATGTGTGCACAATGCCTGCTTGTTTCTTTGCAGGATCTTTCCAGGTTTCACAAAGATACTCTGATTGTTTTGGGAGTTGGAGATTTTTTTTTCCAAAATCAGCTGAAGACRGTTGACAACCCATGCTGTTGCTGGYAAGAAGTCTCATAGGAGTTCTGAAGACAAAATATCTACTCAGAGAAGTATCGGGCTACCAAAGGGGATAAGATGTAAGTTGAACAAGCCAGTTCACAAACTGGCTCACACACTCTTACATTTTGTACCCCCACACACACATACAAAAAATTTATTTCATATATGACCACCACAGTCACTCACATAGTACATGCATAAAAATGATGTCTAATATYGTATGTGAACAAGCTCCTCCCAAAGAATGGCACTGAAACTTTTACATAAAAATAATCTGTGATTTAATGGGATCCAGCAGTTTCTGAAAGCCCAGTTTCRTATAAGTAAATGCAATCAAATCTTCTAATGAAAGAAATGTGCTTATGCATGTCATCTTTTTYTTCAAAATATTATAAGCTTACCTTACACCTCTGATCATGATTTGGCTCTTGTACTGCAGGGGGAAAAAAAAGAAAGGAAGTGAAAATAATGATAAAAAAAATATTTTTGAGCTTAGGCACTGCAAAATGTTTCTACTGGTCTCCCTGTACAYGGATGAAACTGACAGCTTAAGATTAAACAGTATTTTCCATGCAAAGATCTTCCATTTCTCCTCTCTGTAGTTTTACTCCTTCCTTCCTTCTCCTTCCATCAGAAGGTGACCATTCAACCACCTGAAGAGAAGAGAAATAGGCCTCGTAAAAATAGTTGTGGAGGCTCCTTTTCACTTCCCAGCTCTTCTGCAGCACTCCAGATGTGCAAAACACGATATTTCCACAGAAAGATACGACAGAGCAGAAAAGGATGCCTTTTGTCATCTTTCTGCAACAAGAACTGCATCAGCCACTTTGGGGCTGAATAGTGTTATGGGTCTTTTTTCCTACTGTAGTGTGGAAAAAAGCTTTTTTCTTTTCTGTGTAGTAGTCTGTATTCCTTTCAACCACCTCTGGGAAAAGTTTCTGCTATTTTAGTTCATTTTACAGCAAAATTTCACAGCAGTTGGGACGGAAAGTGAAGAATTCCTCATTTACTACTGGAAGGTGTCCAAAAGCTGAACTAGATGTACAAAGAGACAAGACATATTTAAAACTGTTTAAATATCTCTTGCCAAAGTCATCTGCAGTCAGCCCACCAAGATTTTTAGAAGTGAACTGTCYCTTTAAGCTTGGCTCTGGAAAATAAACCAACTTCATTCTTCTGTAGCGAGTGGAAAGTGGATGATGAAAGTAATTTGCAACATTCAGAAATGAAGATAACTGTGGTGATTTAAGTAGCATTATGCTGCTTGCACAGCCTTCTRTGAGTTATTATGAGTTATGTGTTATATATTCTGTTTTTCCTAGAATGCCATTTAGTGCCAGCCTGTGTGTATTTTGGCCTAGACTGCTGTCTCATAGGAGCTGTACATTTAGATATGTCTCAGAGAATCAGGCTCATGTAATGAGCTGGAGCCATCATCTCTGTCATCATTCAAGMAACATTTGAGAAAATCAAAGCTCACTAATCCAGAGTGCCTGCTTTCCTTTTTTGTCTATATAGACACACAGATATGTACAYATCACATGGATATATACACTGATACATTTTTTTAATGCTTCCTTCTTGGTTTTGCACTGTGTGGAAAAAAAGAGTGGAGCTTATACAAGATTACAGTCAGTCTTAGCTAAAATGGAACAAGCAGGGGTGTTCTGCTGGACCTGAGATCTCAACTAAAATCCCAGTGAAAGGAAGTGTTGAGACATTTTAGGCTAGGAAGTTGAATCAAGCAATTTATCATTTCTTTCAGCTAAAGCAGAAATTACTAAAAATAAWTTTTTTAGCTAAAGCTAAATCCTTTCTCATGATATTCAGTTCAAACATTATTGGTCTCCATGTGTCTTTACAGGACCAGTGTGAATGTATTTATATTTTTCCCTACCTATGTTGTCCTGTGAATTGAAGAAAGACAGRCTGTATAAAAAGGACTTTGATTAATAGTGAATATTTCCCCAATTCAGGAAGGTTGGATTCAGTTCATTCACTTGGCACACARGCCAAATGCAAAGTGTCTGATAGGAGTATATTAAAAGTCAGGGAGGAACTGAGACGTCAAATTCAGACTTTTGGTTTTGTTTAATTGCTACTTGAACCTCCCTAAAATCCAAAATCAAATCCCAGATTAATCTGCCAGTCCTGATACCTCCCACAGTTTGACATTGAAATGACTGAACTGAAGAGAGAAACTTCAAATTTTACATGCATGTGTAAGTATTGTCAGTGTACACAGACTATAATGAAACTTACAGAACTTCATGCAGCTTAAAATTTCCTGCTAATGTTTCCCACTGGTAATCACTACCCTGTAAAACCAACTGTGTAAAAGCCATGAACCTACAGGGAAAACTACAACAAAAACAACAACAAAAAAAACCCAAATCAAACCAACAAACAAAAAAACTCCAGAAAAAAAACAACCCACAGAAAGAAGTCCAAGCTCCAGCCACACCTGGGACATYTGTGCTAAAACAAGGATACAGATACCGGTTTTGCTGCACAGATTTTAACACTAATTGCCACAACTGGATGCAAAAAAAAGGAGTGTTTTCTTCCTCTTATACAGAGAGCATTAGGTGAACTTGTCTGTGTTCATAGCTGGATTCCCAGGTTTGCACCGACTTTCCTGAAAGAGCAACAAGTGTCAGAGCTGATTTCAAATGAGCTCTTGCGCTGTAAGTGAGTACTGATGTCATCAGCGACCATCTTTGCTGCAGAACTCCGTGCTGCTACTACTGGCCCAGAAAAACAGGAGGAATAAAGGTCTGCTTGACACCCACAGSAAGTTTAGGGTTGTTGAAGGGAGAAATTCACAATGTTTCTTGYCCTAAACACTGTAAAAAGCCCAGCAGCCACACTTTTCTTTCTAAAACACTGTGTACACACCCACTCACTGCTGACTAAAACTGTTTTTCATGACAATGATATTACCCACCRCTGACTTTCCATCACACAGGAAAGGCCAGCTGCCACAGGTCTGGAATAAGGAAATGACACTCTTGGTTTTCTTATTTCTTTGGCAGAGACACAGACAATTTGGTTTTCATTAGACACACAGCTTTTATTTTTAAGTTGGATCTAGAGGAGGGGGCATTCACCATCTCCATCACTTCACACGGGCTTTGATCTGCAGAATTCTTAGATGCTATCMCACAAGAAGTATACCACACTTTGGTTGGAGGTAGAATAAATTACTGATCCAGCTAAGTGATAAATTTGGGGGTTGGGAAGACCACTCTTCTCTCCACAAGCAGCTTACAGTGTGAGAGYATGAGATGTTACAGCATTGCACTGGYACTTGTTTACCTKCCAGTKTTTTCTGCAGTCCTRTGGAGCAAGCATTAACAATCCTGGTTTTGAAGTGCAGGAAAATGAASCAGAAAAAGACATAGCAGGAAACTMCTGACTTTCTGGGGATAAGTGGGAGGAAGGAAGTGAAGCAGAATATCAGAGCAGACAGAACTGTAGCAATGTAAGATGTGCCATTCTTTCCTACTGCCCTTTGGAGTGGGAAAGGGTGAAACCTGTGCCCACCTTACAAGCCAAACACTCAGACTGATGTCAACCCACCTAAAGCTGGGGCAGGGCTCACTTTGCATTGAACTGGGTGAGGGACTTCTGTGATTCATTCCAACAGCTCATCCTGGGAAGATGGATGTCTTCTGCAGGGGCAAAGGAGGCAACTGCTGCGAGGAGACCTCTGCTGCTGAGCCAGAACAGTTGTGCTTGCTGTGATGGCTCATGGAGCCCACAGCAGCACTCCAGTCCAAAAGTGTCACTGTGCCATTAGCATGCCTTTGTTGTGGTATTGAAGACTTTCTGTTACCCCTGTCCAAGCAAAGTTGGTCAAATCTGAAAACGCATCACTCTGGCCTGGAGCAGCACATAACGCGTTTCTGGGTGCACGGTGCAACAGGTCTGACAACAGCCAAAGGCAGAACAGCCAAGTGAGGTCASAACAGCCCCCAGTGATCTGTACCAGGCTACCCAAGCACCAGTGGCAGGTCTTTGGCTCAGTGATGAGAAGACAAGAAGGCCAACCCATTGCCTGAGGTTTGAATCCTGCTTGTCCGCATGGGACCTCAGACTCAGACCTCTCTCTCCCCGCTCCCCAGCGTGAAATACCAGGAGAATGTTGTGTTAACAATAGATCTCATTGAAGACTAAGGAGGTACCACTTGTTCTGAATAGACTCACTTCACAGGGAGAAACTTACTTGTTGTGTACAGTCTGTATTTGCTTTCACAGATTAGTGAGGGAAGAATTTTTTAGAGATTTAGTCATCTCAAATAATTTGATAACTCTGTCAAGCTCATTCCACCTTTCAAACTGTGTAGCAATTGGACAAATAATTCTGTTAGTCTGTATTTACAAYCTTAAGAGTCTYTTTTCCACAGGGATGTAYGCTCTCCAGAGACACATCCTTGGAYATACACGGCTGGTCTAACCTCGTGTTACAATACATGCTCTGGCTTAATCCAAAGGACAGAAACCATATCAAGAAGAATCATAGGACTGTGACCCTGGGGACCTGTGGTTCGTGTTTTGATCTACCAGGACCTGCCTTAGCTGATCTTGCTCAAACCACTGGGTGAGATTCTCAAATAGAGACCTAGTGCTTGTTTTTTTCTACTGGAGTGAGTGAGGCACTTGCATAGTTCAGTGGGCCTCTTGTACAAAATAATGGTTATAGTAATGCTTTCTTTGGCTGACTGTTCTTTTTAGGTTATGTTAGTCACTCTGCAGACATTGCAGAGAGACAACAGGAACTTCTTTTCGGTCCAGAAGGAGTAGTAACAAACCCAAAATCCACTGAGATCGTTAGAAGTCCTTTCCATCTTGGATCACACCTTGTGTGTTTAAGATCAATTTTTAGCTAGCATTTCCTATCACTAAATTTGTGAGAGACAAGCCATGAAAGAAAGACCTGAACAGATGCAAAGAGAATTCTTTTCTGTGATTAAAAGGTATCACCCCATTATACTTTGGCAAAATTTCCTGAGTGTTAGTCCTAGTTCTGGGCAAAAGGAGAGTGTCCCTCTCTGCCTGACTGTGACAGTATATGAAAAGGACTGTACTTCCACTGTCAAGAAAAGAACTTACTATCAAGATAGTGAAAGTTATTAAAATATTGCTGAATTTACCATATAAGGCATATTGGAYTCCCAGCTGGACTGGTCTGTGACTGTCAGTATGATTTAACAGATTCCATGCATCGGGTTCCAAATCTGCAATACTTTATTCTCCTGCCCCTGATTAAGGTCTTGGATCCATACAACCCTCACATTTAATTGCACTGCTCTTGGTTAAGAACACATCTTTAATCAAGTGCTGGGCAGCCCCTGTTAGCGGAATCAGATGTTCTAATGAAAGAAAGGAATTGTAGGTGTTGCCAGCGGAGCTCACACAGAGAACGCTGAAAAGGCAGGCAAACAGAGGGCTGGAAAAGTTTCTGTCTCTTCTCTTTAATCACCCCTCCCCTCTCCTGCTGACATTCTCTGACTCAGTAGAAGCTGCCAAATCGCAGATGGGCCTGCATGAATCAGAATAAAACAAGGAAGCTAGTATTTGTAGGAGAGATTGGAACAGTAACAAATAAGACTGACCTGATTATTCGAGCATGGTTAGACATAATGCCAGGCTGCATCTTCTGATATTTGCTGTATGATTTATATATCAGTACATACTGCAGAACGCAGTCAAAAAGTGCTGCATCCCTTTTGTGTCTCCTCTTCTGTAATTCTAGCAGTTTTTTGTGCTTTGAACTCCCGACTTCTGAATTTTGCAGCACTGGTTATGTCGAACAGGGTTTAGAAGGGGCAGCGATATCAAATCAGATAATGTTTGCTCCCATAGCCGTAAGTATAGATATTTTGTTGCCAAGATTTTTAATTGCCAGGCAACCAATATTACATTTTGATAAAGCTGGGCTGTTGCACACTGGGATTTGTAGTTTCAGCCCGAATCAGTTTATGGAAGTAARGGAACACTATTGACAACAGCTGGATCTTAGATTCTACTGCCTGGTGCTTTGTCAGTGAAGGCCCCTCTGTTGGAGAAAAGGAATGGGTTCAATCACTGAAGTTTAAAGAATATAGGCAAAAGAGAAGGATGATGAGCTGCAGGCAAGCATCATCAAACACTGCTTCTGCCCTCCTGACACTCAGGCATCTGATAAAATCCTCTAGGAATAGGGCTGCAGCTGCAGCATGAGCCCAGCTAGACCTTGGCAGCACTCAGCAGCCTCACGTACTTTGTGGGAGGGAGGGAAAAGGGAAAASAAAACAAAGCAAAACAACACAASCAACTAACAAAAATAACCCTTAGARGTAGGAAAATGAGTGAATYCGTCCTGGAGWTAATGTTTCTCTGATTCTCACTSACAGGAATAYGCGTCTGTKCACACTGACRCATATTCCTTGTCTCTTTCCTCTGTTTTGTTTGGAGTGCKGAGACATTGTTCCCACTTTGTAGCTGCAGAGCAGAGGCAGAGRGAGACCGATGTTTTAAACATTGAACTGTGTAATTGCAGAGAATTTGTGTGGGATTCTGGTCTCCAAACCAAGTTTCAGCATCTGCCCAGCCATTGTCTTTCATCCTTCCCTGGCCAAACTGAGATTACATGGTAGAGAAGGAAATTGAACCTAGACCTCTCTCATCCACCATTATAGCTACATCCCCACCAAGACTGGGATTTGGGCCCTGCCTACTTTGTGCCCCTGTCACAGCTCTGGGGACTGCTTTAAGTGGAAAATACGTTGAACTTAGCTTTTTGCTTTAAGGGGAGTCTGCTTTAACAGCAACRTAGGTTTGCTGGGCATGTGGTGAAATGAAACATTTTTTTAACCTGCTTTTCTTTCATTTGGTTAAGCAGGTTAAAAAATYCCTTTCAGGAACTGCCTTCGCTGTCTTCCTGATTAACTTCTGTCTGCATMATTTTGTATACTTTTAGTCTCGTTTATTTTTATTCAAATTATTTTCTTCCCAAACATCTTATACCCCAAACTTTTCAAGCATCCACTAAGGGGAATTTTGCTTTGCCTCTAATAATGCTTTGCAATTGTCTCCAGTACAATTCTGTTCTTTCAAAATAGGATTGAAAAATATGTTTTGCATAAGAAATTCTCCTTGATTTATGGAATAACACAGAACATATTTCTTACTGCTTCCCATTGCCTTTTTTTTTTGTATTCTGACATAAATCAGCTTTTTTCATCACTGCTGCAGACTGGGCAGAGTTTTTTGTGGTACCCTATGCCAACATTAAGTTAATTCCTAACATGGATTACAGATGCTCAGGGGCACATCTAGACAAGGAAGTGGAACTGGGGCACACATTGACCTGAGAGAGGATAAACCACCAAATGTTACTTTGCAGCTGTTTTTAAGTCACTTCAACACAGCTTAGTCTTGGAATTAGCACCTGGGGCTCAGTTAAYGAGCCCTGCAGGCTCACGTGGTCCCTGTGAAAGATGATTTTCAAGAAGCTCCAGACATTCAATTGCAGGCAGTGAAATTACCATGTTTATTTGTTAATTATATGGTTAGAAAACACACACACAGAAGAATAAGCTTTCCTTTTAGAAACTGGTTATTTTGTTTTGCATAGCAGTGGGCAGCACATGCTAACATGAGACCAAACCACAGACTAAATGACACGTCTCCTTCTGCAAACAAATTTAACTCRCATTGAAGTCTACGGGAGTTTTGCCAATAACTAGTGGAAATACTAGCAATTCCTTGGGGTCAAACAAAGAGCACAACTGTATCAGGAAAAACTAGATGAACATTTGAAACATGTATGTCAAAGTCCTGCTTGTAAGAAGTTCACTGGCTGGACTTGCAGAGCTGTGCAGGAGCAGTCTCCAAACTGTTAGGAAATTAGTATGATACAGTTTCATTAAGGTTGCAAGATACCTTGTTTAGTAAAATGTGACCCCCCCTCCCTTTAAAGAAGATGATAATTAAAGGATGCAAATGCAGTACACAGAATCCTGTTGCTTAGACCTTTATCCTATTTAGTGCTCCTGATCCCTGGATTTACTGAAGAAGTGTTTAAGGGGATAAATCTGTTTCAGGAAGTGAACTGTTCTCTTAGATTACCAGAGTGTATTTTGTATGCTGACATGGTAGGGTTCCAAAAGAGATGCTCTCTAAAATAGGGTAGATGAACTAAAGTAGAAGGATAATCATACACTGGGCAATTGTTAAAAGACATCAAAACACTAAGAGACATGGATTTTAATGTGAGAAACACAAATGTAGTTGAGTGCTTTTTGGAGGCATCAGGGAAGATTCGGACTGCATTGTGTCAGACACAAASAAACACACATTGATCAGAATTTGTGGGCATGGAATTGTTATATCAAAACAAGAGTAACTACTGAATCTTCAAATGCTCTAGTGCAATTTATCACAYCAAGGGGCATCCTACACCTTGCATTTCCAGTGCAGACAAATATTAAGAAACTTTTTATTGCAAAGTGAGATAAATCTTCTTTTGTGTGAGCTCACAAGCTCATCAAGTCCAAGGTCAGCAATGACTCATTTCGGCATGCCTAAGTCATAGCAGAGGTACTAACTATGGTCTGGTATTGGAAGTATCAGGTCTGACCACCTCCTAACATTGCATGTTTACACATTCACCCTGGTGATGCTATTTTTGMCCCAGCAGAATGACACAGCAGTGGTCATTCTGTCTCTGTGGGCCTGAGTGCAGCCTGTGAAAATGGATAGCCTTGTCCACAGTGGAGGAGAGGATGTGACCAACTGGCCATGAGAATTAAGCACACCTGATGGTTAGATCCCCMAAGTGCTGGGCAAGCAGTGATTTGGTAATGTGAATTCATGTTTTGTGTCAGAATAACCATCAGCCAATCCAAGTACAAGTGTGACRWGGTACYTGGTGCTTGCTTTGGCTACTWGAGTCATTAAAAATGGGGAAAACAGTAAATTTTTGACAAAACATACATCCCTATAATGCACAGTTTCTCAGGAAATCAGGTTTCAGACATTAGCAACTTTCCAGGATGCAGTTAGAGTCCATAATCTCAACAGCCAAGAGCAYGCCAGCCTCACCTTTTCAAAGGCAAAGCTATTTTGGGATCCARCCTATGGAGATGAACTAATGGATATTTCCAGGTCCTGGCTTCTGATGTCTGTAGCTCACTGAGAGCAGTGTGTTTCCTCTCACCAAAGGAAACTGCGTTCAAGAGATAMATGGGGCTACCTTATATTTTGCCCTTGACTGCTACTTATTACTCTCACTGAATCTCAGTCTATCTCTCATAATTTCCCTGGCAATTTAAAAATAAAAAAAGCAAGGAGGCACAAGCAAATTTCTTAAATTTTTCACTTTAGGGAGACAAAAGGAACTTCATACTATTGGTTGCTGTAGGCAACCTCCACATAGATGTGAACATTGTCCTGGAATACCAAAGGTGTTCTGCCTCCCAGCTTTCCACCTTTCAGGAAATCATCCTCACTGGCTGTCAGAAAGCATTAAGTGCTCTGGAGAAACCAGGGATGTAAATGCCACTATGAAAAATAAATGCATCAAGTTATAATGATTACCATTGTACTTACCACATTGCAGTATATAAATCAAGAGGGTTTTGGGCTTTTTGTTTTTTTTTGTAAAGCATTAGTTAAGCTTTTAAATCTGTCAGGAAACAGAGATAAAACATCTTTTTTTCAGTGTTTCTCTCTTCTGAAGAGGAAAAATGGCTGAAAGTTGAAAAGATGTGCTTCTCCTAGGTACTTAATTCTCATTAAGAACACAGTATCTGGATTTTATTTCATCATGTTCTGACTATCTGAAGCCTGCTGATTGATTTGTGAAGGTTTTTCTCAAGCTCACATGTACATGAGTTCTCTGCCACATGGCTGAGCTGCTGGTTAATTGCATACACAAGACCTGGGTATCTCTAGTAATCCTCTACATACACCTCATACATACAGGTGCTAATCTTCTGTAGACACAAAGTAATGCAAAACAGCTCAGACCACTGAGAAAACAAAAAATGGAACCCAAGGTCTACAGCCAGACCTAATAATAATGCAGGGCTTAGGGAATGTGGGTTGTTTTCCTCTCTCTGCCATTCATCTGCTGTGCAACTTTGGACAAGCCACTTTGGCCTGTCATCTTTCTTTCTTCACTTTTATCCTCTCTCTTGTTTACTTAGACATTAAAAGAACTTGAAGGATCATTTGTATTTGGGATCGCTACACTTTTCCCACACAAAGAAGCCATAAACTTGTTGGGGTTTGTGTCCAGCTAGGATATGAACCTTTAGGTTCCTATGGTCTTAGAGAGCACTCTTGTGAAGCGCACTTACAGGTGAGTGGTGTAAATTCAGTGAAGGGATTAAATATTAACTGCAGCAAGAGCAGTCAGTGGTGCAGTGCCTGAGTGCAGAAAACAATAACCATCAGCCTCAAWTATTTCTAAGTGAATCTGACTCCTAACTAAACCACTGCTGTGACTCACAGCTGTTATGCCATGTAAATACTTTTCTCAGAGACAATAAAATATAATTGGAGTCAGCTTGTTGTTATTGATTAGAACATAATGCATTAGAGAGCACCCTCTTCCATRCTCTCTATTTATAGGCCCTGCATCATGGAACAGTCGTTACAGCTTTTCCATCCTCACTGCACAATCATGAACAAGGCATTAAACACRCATTCCTGTTAGCACAATAACTCCAGCCTGACAAAAGTGACAGAGGGTAAAGTCAGCCAGACAATATAATATTGAACATTTCTGTAAGAAGCTATGCAATAGAGTGAAATCCAGGGAGAAAGGGGTGTGATTTAGCAAGGGATGTTAACTTTCTCTGTATGGGGTGTGCTACAAGTTGAAGACGTGGTATGTATGTTCACACTGCCAAAAACTTTTACAGGGCAGATGGCACTGTGTCAGTATTTTCTCCCAGCAAAAATGGCTCTGTGCCCAGCTCTGCAGATTTTCTTCCACTCCCTCCAGGAACCTGCAGTCCCAGRAGAGCCTTTCTTAAAGAGGCTTGCAGTGGAAAGCGAGGCTTGTGCTCTGCCAGACCCAATTCAGTTAAAGCTGWAGTGAACTGAATGAGGTACAAGCTAACAGGCACATAAGCAGGACAGTACTTTCAGATTAATGCAGTGCAGCTGCACGCACAACTGGAGAGAGACTACTGTGCTAGCAAAATATTCTTCCTGCCCCTTGCTTTGAGTGCCATGGAGGGTTCAACTTGGAGACTGCTGCCTTCAGAGCTGCTGCTGYAGGATGGTAATACTGCAGGACTACAGGAAGCCTCTGATTTGAAATCAGATTTCTGCAGGGGGCACAGAAAGTGGCCATCTCAGGAAAGAGGTTCACATAGGCTGAGAACAATGTCGTGGTAGCATGATGTGTTCCCAGGGAACACAGCAACTGTGGTGCTTTTGAACAAGTCAGTTTGGTCTAAGGTTTGGAGTAAAGTCCCAGAGCCCCAGGGGTGAGGTTATTGTCATACAGAGCCCTCCTTCCCGRTCAGAACCAGGAGTTAACAACCAGGGTCCCAACTGGGCACAGCATGTAAGCTCTGCTTGAAGTTAAATATGTGCCCAGCTAGTTCACTGAACTGAAGGAAAAGGTGATAGCAAAAGGAACATCCAACTGAAAAAGCAGAAAAAAAGGAAAGGAGCATGTTACTGGAAACATGACAATCCTTATGAATTCCTGTGCTCCAATACAGTCTTCCTTTYGTCCTGCTTGCAGCCAAGCGATTCCACAGTGTGTTAGAGCAATTCACCTGTGAGGGGTCTCTATTTCAGTGGAAATTATTTTAGAAGTCTAACTTATTCTGATTGCTAGTAGTGATTGCTGGTAGTAATTTTGTAGTTTTCTGGCAGAGAAAGTGAGCAATATTTAAAAGCGAGTAGTGAACAGCCATGGAAGAAGCCCTACAGTGAATGCTGCTGTTTACTAGCTATGAGCAAATACAGCTTGCTCCCAATTGTGCATCCTTCTGCTAGAGCAGACCCCWGACCTCAGAGCACCACAAAGCAATGTGCACCTGTTATAAATAGCCACTGAAGGCGGTTTGAGTCTTCTGAAGGTAACAAATGTTTTTTGCAAGGCTGGATCTTTCATTTGTCCTTCATGGTATGACACAACAGGAAATTCTATTGCTATGATATATTAACCTGGATATTTTAGGCCTGGCTGTCATTTTAAGCAAAATGGGCAGTAAAAGCACCAATCAAGTTGAAACAGAATTTTTGTCTGCTTCAAGGTATTTCACACTGTCTGCTTTGGGTAAAAAGTAAATGTGAAAAATGTGAAAATGTGAAAAATGTGAAAATGTGCAAAAGGCAGACACGTTTCTCAATGATGTGCCTGTCTGCCTCAGCTCCCTGCAGCCTCAGTGGTGCCTGTGAGCAGACCATGGAGTCTGAGCAGTGTTCCCACCTCTTCCCTGCAAAAGCTTTCATCCCATGCTTACAGTGACAGTGTTATTAAGGTGTCTCAGGTGTCTCCAGGATGTAGGTAAGCAAATTATATATCCAAAGGAAAGAATGCATGTTGTTTTCAAGAAGGTGAAGGAGTGTGGATCCCAGAGGATGATGGATTATCTTACCTCAGATTCCTGTGGGTCCTGCTCCTCACCACTGCATGTGGTCCGTGAAATTATGTGGAGAAGCCAGCAGACCCATCTGAAAGATCAGCATAATCTGTGTCTGCAGGGAATGGTCTGATGCTGGCAGTACCTTGTGAAAACGTGGACACCATCCCTTGGGACCACGTGGTGTGGGATAAGAGTTTTATCTTAAATATTGTATTGTATCCACAGATGGTCCATAGCAAMATAAGGTTGTGATGGATAGCACACCCAGATTGCTGTGCAGCAAGGGCAGGATCTGTACAAACCCATGAAGTTCAACAGGGAATCTAGCTAAAGGGCATATATCATCTCCAAGGGATGAGGAGAGATTCCACTGTTTTTTTATGGGCCAGGGTTGTGCATATGGCTGCTACCCCAGACCAACCAAAGCTCCTGCTGGCCCACTGCTCGACACAGAGAATATTGCCCAACAAGAGCCAAATTGTTCATATGGTTCTCCTCGAGAACCTCCCTGTTGTGCCTGAATTCATGTGGAAAGGAGAACAAAAATCCTTGGGGGATTTCTGTCCCGCTGCTGTTTCCCTGGCACATGGCCGGCCGATGGGCATCAGAGCACGCAGGCGCTGAACCAAAGAGGAGATCACCACAGAATGGAGCCCAAAGATCAGGTGCTGCTCCAGACATGGCTGCTGATATATAAAATATAATCCAGCTGGCATGAAAGAACATTCTATCTGCCAAAAACATCCCATGAAGAGCTCAGGGTGGTCTCGAGGGCTGGACCACTGGAAAGAAAAAAACCCACTGATGGCAGCAAGATGGGGAAACCTTGCCAAGTCAGGACAAAAGTCACGCGTGTACCAGTTTCCACGGTGGCATGGACAGCTCTGCTGTGTCTGTGGGAAAGGCCCGGCCCATGGACACGGTCACACACACACACACAGGGACACATGCTCAGCTCAGGCACACGTCCCAGGGCGCCTCGGACTCACGTTGCGCTGAGATGCCACCAGGATCAGATGGAGCTGCTGAGTCAGTCCTCAGCCTGCGCTGCTGCCAGAGGGGGTTCTGCTTCCAGCGGCGCATTCCCAGCGCTGATGCCTGCGCCCTCGCCTGGCAGGCAGGATCCGGGGAAAGGTGCRGCTGAAAACCAGCCCTGAGGAGAAATAATGACTCATGTTCAGCCTGAGACACTCTGACTCCGTTTTCCTTGAGTCTCTACTTCTGTTGGTGACAGTGCAAGGGAGGCTTTGGACATGTGCAGCAGGGCCAGTCTCGTCCTTTGATGACAGTGTGAAATCAGATCTGTGCACATGAAATCCCACACTGGTTCATACAGGTCAGACTTAGACCAGCATTCAAGGGTTTGTTTCAAGGACACTGTTCTTCTGGACTGTTCCTTTAGACTGAAATAGAAACAAGCATCAGCTTTGTGGCCTGCCACGCTAGAGAGCTCTTTTCCCAGTTTCTGCGCCTCCCAGGAAGACCCATCATMATTTCTCTTTGGTTTTTGCTGTCAACATATGTTTGTCTTTAGCTCATATGCTGATCCAAAGCTTGTGACCCAGCAAACTTCAGCACTACAACCTGTTGTGTAGCCTTCACTGGTTGCTTGTCTTGTTTTCATGCGATTTTGCTAATGGCAGCTGGTGTCTGCTCCTGTTGAGTCAGGTGAAGTGCCCACCACATCTCTGGTCTGTCTCTCATGCAGTCTCCTAGTAGATGGCCAAAACTSTCAGGACTTGTGTGCTCCAGAGGATACACGTTCCAGAGGCTGATTTCCTGATGTCTATTCCCTGCATAAGCACCCTGTGGCAGGAGGGGGAGCAGTCTTGTACATCCCTCTCTCCCTTTCATATAAAAGGCAGCAATTCACTGTAACTCAGCAAGCATGTTTGTGATCTACACAAAGCTCAGTCCTTCARGTACCTCTTGTGTGCTCTGGGCATTCCTGTGGTCAATACCTGTATTTATATCTGTGTGTTTTTTKCTCCTCTTCAAACTTTTATACTCTGGTTTTCTTTTTCATTTGTACATGCCTGGTCAAATAATTTTCTCTTTACACTACATTTTGTTTCTTTCCATTGTGTTTTTGTCTAGCAGGGTTGTGTCATTCCCTGTTGCAGCCCTGAATACCCTCTCCTTGCATGCCCATTCATTTGCTGCCTTGGCCCTGACTGGTTGCCTGGYTTCTTGAAGCTGTTTTGAACTGCAGCAAAACTGTGTGCGCAGTTGGAATATCGGTGTGTGTATAGACTTGAGATTGCCAATGATGGTCAGTCAGAGGCCAGAGAACTTCCCAGAAATTTAAACCAGCTTGAGCCAGTACGTTTTGATAATAAATTATGTCAATAAAGAAAACAATATTGGAAATTTAGAAGCATGTACAGTTACTCTTCCAATATTTTCCATTTGCTTTCAAATTTTCCTGCTCTCTTCTAAATTCTCTCCTCATACATAAATGTATGAATTAATGATCAACTCTGGCCCTGCCAATACTAGGAATTAACTTCATGGGGTGCAGTGACTGTATTTATCTGAGTGAAGCACTCTGACAGTGTCTGCACACGTGTCTATGCATGTGAGAGCTATGTGACAATGTGGTTTCACCAAAGGTGGCAGATGCAAGCTTTGCATTGTATCTGATCAGATTTTCCCTAAAAAAATGGTTGAGTTCTTGAACCTAGAAATATTGTAAACACAGAYATTTGCATTTTCAGGTTTTGTCAGTCTTCACGCTTCCAAAAATAATAAAAATTTTAATAAGTAATCCCCAAGTCTCTAAACCAAAAATACTGCCACAAAAAARGCATTTTAATTTTCTGTGTTCTCCAGTGCCTGTCCAGCATTCCCCTCTCCTAGATTATCAAGCCTCATGCAAATCTGCTAGACTGTCTTTCTTGTAAAAAAATGATATGGGAATGAAGGTGGTGAGTRGCATTACATACTATGCCTGAATGGAATCATTGTGTGTGAGAGGATAATGAAAACAAGTATCTRTCCTTAGTGTTCTGATAATCCATTATTTGTATTTCACTCCCAAATTCTCAGTAAGCAGGGCTCTGTAGTTACCCCTAGCAGCAGTAGCAGGAGTGGTTTTAGCCTTGCAAGAGGGACTGGTTTGGTAGCTGAATGCAACACCCTTCCCGTGGACATTGTGCCAAAACCTCAAAAGTTCAAAGGTATTACGTGAGTTGTGTTACTTCAGCCACTTTTCCCCATCTAATATTGAAATCTTGTGTGKTTTTTTGGAAGAGGCAGCTTCCCTTAATCAATCAGGATTATTTCCATTGCAAACGAACCTCTCATGGTAGATCTGGAGCCCGTGCTGCCCTGTGCCTGCTGGCTCTGACAGTGGTTCCCCGTGTCAGGATGGGGCAGAAAGTGAGTGCCAACACTCCAGCACAGCAGCAGCCCCCCAGGAACCACTCTGATCTCACAGTCCTGGACACRGCCTGTGTCACATTGGTGCCAGCCCCATTGAAGCATGAGCTAATGAAGGGGAGAGTGATGGGGCACTCCTGGATGGGGACCCCAGCCTGGGCAGCAACCAAAGAAGGCACAGGAGAGGGCTGAAGGTGGTGGATGGAGCCAGTGGGGAGTGGGAGGGGGAGATCCACAAGGAAAGGCCACAGGAAGATAAAAGGACACAGAGTGGGATGCTGGAGGGCAGCTGAGCAAAGGGATGGAGAGCTGGGGGACAYGGTAAGGAAGAAGGAAGGAAGGGGAAAGATGATGACATGGGAAACCATGGAAAGGAGGACAGAAGTGGGGAAATTAAGAGTGAGAATGATTTCAGACACCCARAAGGGAAATCAGGTTTTGGGACAGAAAAGAAGTTCTCTGGGGTGACAGAAGTACCTGGGGAGCACGCCAGAAGTGGAGACAGCATGAGGACTGAAAGTTGTGGGCAAGGCAGAAAAGGTAATGGGAGGAAGGTGAAGGGATGCTGGACTTTGTGTAAGAAGAAAAAGGGAAAGAAAGCATGCAGGACAACATTGTAATAGRGATAAACAAAGAAGGCAAGTGAAGAGGCAAAGAACAGCCCAGGACTTTTAGAAACTTAACTTCACACAGATCTGTTCCAGCCCAGCTTTTGAGATGACTCTCAGGACGGACCCAGGAACCTGTGTTAAACAAACTCTGATTTTTGGAAACTTCCTTCCAATAGTAATGAAGCAGAATGCTTGAAAACTGGCACATTTCCTATTACACAGAGATGGAAGGAAAGAAAAAGAATGGACTTGTCCATAAAGGCAGTAATTACAACCACATGCTCTTACAGCAGAACTATTTTTAAAGGACCATTCTAGTATTTTTTTTTTGTTTGTTTTTGTTTATTAGCTGTCACTGGGGAGGATAAGTGTAATAAGGATTTAACCAAGCTGTGTTTGCAGCACTGCCTGCCGATGGGTGCAACAGAGCTTGGATGCTGTACACACGTGCCTGGGTAGCACGTAGGGAGCCAAGGTGCCCTTTCTCCAGTGGATTTGAGCCAGCCCGGTATTGCAGTGCTGCTGGAAGGGCTGAACTCCCAGAGTGGGAGCTGAGAGGAGGAGGAGGCTCTCTCCTGCCACAGGAGCAGTTTCTCCCCACTCTGCCCGGGGGAACAGAGGTCCCTGCTGGGCACAGGGCACCTGGAAAGGCACTGGTTTCCAGCCMCTTCCCACTAGCTTGGCTTCTCCTGCCTGACAGGCTGAACCAAGACAAGGGAATTCAGCCCCTAAAGGAGCCAACTCTCTGCATCCACCAATACTGCCAAATTCACAGAGCAGAGAGCTTATTGCATGCAAGTAGTGCCATGAGAGCAAAACTGAGAGCAGGGAAGTTCTTCCATGAGGTGTGTTGGTGTCATGAACTTCACCTGATAGTATGATGCTGCTTTTAATGCCTCATATGCTCCTTAAGTGTTTGAATTCCAGGTATCCAGTTCACAGCTTGTCCCAATCCTCACACCRGGGAAGAAAGCCTGCACATAAAAAAGAGATGCAGGTGGCATTGCCGGTGGGATTTTTTGGCTCATCCCWGCAGCTGCTGTCCCTGGAGGCTCTCGGCTGAAGCGCAGAGGGCATGGTGGGGGTGACGGAGGGCGCGGCGGTGGCTGCGGTGCAGAGGTGGGTCAGCCCGATGGGCTGCAGGGCTCTGCCACTGTCGGTGCCACTGTGCTTCCACCCCGTGCCCCCGCCGCATCGCTGGGAGCCTGCCCTGGCACGTGTACCGGGGACAGATGGCGAGTGTGGCTTGTCACAAACCCTTCTGTGTCTGGTCCTGCTGCCTGCATGGAAAGCCACCCGCCAGCTGTGCCAGTGCCTTTCTGCTGGTGCCCATGGGATCCGCTTCCCTAACAAAAGCTGCTGTGTTATAGCACCCCAGAGTTCAGCAGATGGCACATGCTGACACCAGGCACTGGAGATCTCCTCCTAAGGAATTTCTTTGTGCTGAAGTGCATCGAAAGCTTTAAAAAGCATTAGCTGTTTAACAACAGCTAAGTACTCTTTCTCTGCGTTTCAAATATTTTGTTGACTGCATGTGACGTTTAAAAGCCACGTTTTGATGTCATGTTCAAAGAGATGGGGTGGCAGCGTGCACGGAGGGTGTGGTAGCCCTGCAAACATACTAGACAGGTGGTGAAAAGCCTGCCTGTGGTGCTACTTGCCCATAGCAGGGACTCCTTTAAAGACAGCAAGAAAGGAAAATGCTCTAAAAATCAGATGACCCATGCAGCAAGCTCTTTTGGATATCCAGCAGGAAGAAATGGCATTTGTTCCATGAAAATGTAGTGAAAATTACTTAACAACATTAAAACAGGGCATGGATCTAATGAGCTCTGTTGAACAAGAAAAAAACAATATGAATATGAGAGCAAAAATTCCCAGCATACCTCAACATCTCTTGAACATCTCTGCTTACAAATGTGAAAACAGCTTTGTTTACTTCATAACTGTTAAGATTATAATGTCTTGAAACAAACTTCCTGAGATATTAATCTGGTTTTGTAGGTCTTTCCGTATTCACATAAGTGTTCTTGGAAAATGACCTGGGCTCTGGCATCTCATTAGAAATGGAGATGTAGTGACTGAAACAGACCGTAAACAACCCTGTGCATGACAGGAGTTGCCTTTGCCACTGCCCATGTCGTGATACTCTGTGCACATGCTTTTCAGAGATGCTTTCCAGAGATGCTGATAGCAAGCAATTCTTGCTCATGTCAGGAATGTTTCTGGAGCAGAAACATTTCAAAAATTAGAAATCAGGTCAAATGCAGTTTTCTGTTTTGCTGTTTCCACTTCAACATCTCAAGAACATCACGTTGGTATGGTATGGGCAGAATGAACCTGCTCTCTGCTTTCCTGCTCGGTGTTAATGAGTTGCTACTCGTTACTATAGTTATATTGATTATTTTTAATAGACTAGGGAATTGCCATGGAAACTGCYAGGCCATTTCTTCTCCTTCTGCATCCCAGTATTTCCAATTAGCTCAGAAATGTAGTTTGAACTAGGTGTCTCCYATGGCAGCACCTGGGACAACAAAAAGTGTGCATCACTCTTGAGGGGTTCAGAGAAGGAAAAGCAAGGTAAGGAAAATTAGGAAAAAAAGCTTCTTTCTCCTGTGGAAAATGCCTGGTGAACTGAACACAAAATAAGTTGGAGAGCACTGGGCTAGCTCATCTTCTCTTCAGCAAGGAGAGCCTGTGAGTTTGCATGCTTGTGGCTTTGCCATAGAGCTGTCATTGTTTCTCTCATTAGCTTAATAACTTGAATGAGCTACATGGTCACATGTGGCTGACATGAACCTTAGCTATACTTTCTGTGGAATTTTGCTGGTTGGTTATTGCATGACTACCTGCTCAGCCAGGAGTTCCCTGGGAAGTACAGGCATAAGAGAATGACACAAAAGCTATTTGCACATGGGAAAATCCCAGAAGCTCTGAGGTTTAATAGAAGAAAAATTGTATTTCTATGGCACAAAGCCTGAAACAGAGGACAGCTTCACTGTTCAGGCTAGTTTAATACCAGGAAAAGCTATCTCCATTCTTCAATTGCTCATAAAATGATAGGAAATAGACACGGAAGCAGCTTCAGGAGGAATCTCAAATATAAAGGCAAGATCAGCCAGACTTGAATTGCCTCAGAGAGCTCCCTTCCCATGCCCTGTTATCCCTGATACTGGGAGACTTTTCTTCAAAGCCTAAACCAGACGTCTGACACTGCACTTCTTTTAAAACCCTTCCTTCATCCTTCCTTCTTGTCTTACCTGTTATTTCCATGGAGAATTGTTTTTTCCCTTTCTCCCCACAGCTTTTGCTTTCATGTCTACCTGATCTTTGCACCAAAAATCCTATAGCAGGACAGTGCTCTCCCTGTTGGTTTGCTCTCTGCAGAAAAGGATTGTCAAAAGGGTCCCTGCTGTAGAAAGGTGTTGCACAAACTTTAGACAAGACTTATGCAGACTTATTTACTGCATTTATGCCATCAGTGCTGTCAGAGCACAAGCAGAGCCAGAGGGACATAAAAAAGTGCCTGCTCAGGATATTTTCTGTGCAAGCAAACACTCCCCCACACACTGCAGATCCTCTACCAATGCAACTCACATTTTTGCTGGCTTTTGGATTATTTGCAAAAAAAATTGCAAAGCAACTTTCAAGGTGAGGGAAATGGGGAAAGACCACATAGAACCAGGTAAAGTGGTGGTTTGTTCTCTCAGATTATCATAAAAGGGTGATCTGCAGTCTTTTCACTGCGGTAAGTGTATCAGAACATCTGAAACACAAGGGAATAGCTTAAAAAGTTAACTCAGTCTCAGCCAGACCAGCTTGCAACACACATATTTGTTTCCTACCATCAAAATGTGATTGGATGCTTTATCTTATTTGTGAGAAAGGGCTGAGTGGGCATCTTGAATGGATTAATTTCCCTTCTTACATAACCATACAAAATTGCCCAGAGCTAAGTTATATGAAAATTTTCTCTTGGTAACAACTCTTTCCCCTAAATTCTATTTTTTTTTTTTTTTTAATTCCAAAAATCCATCTTTACAATAAATCAGAGCTGTGGGGCTGTGCAATTTTAGTTTTCCTTTCAATTACAAAAGCAGTGCCTCACAGTTCACAAAGACTTGTATGCACTCACCTCCATGAACCAATACTTGCTTTGACCAAAACCACTGGATTCAATGCCCTGATCGTTTTTATTTATTTCTTCATTATAGAGGGAGCAACAGCTGAATAAAACTTCAGATGTTGCACCATCAGTGAAAGCCTTTCCATTGTTCTCTGCCCTGCATTGCTTTTCTTCGTCATCCCCACAGCAGCATTGCCAGGTAGGGATGTGGGAAAGGGSGCAGCCCACCAGTGGAGAGAGGCAAGGAAAAGTGAAGGAGCTGGTGTGTTTACATGGATAAGGGTGAAGAAACCTTTAAGACTAAGGAAGTTTGGGATTCCAGTTCTGGATCAAGAGCTCTCCAGCTCCCCAAAACCAATATGATAGTGACAAACTCTCCATTTTGCATTTGTTCGGAGAACACTGCCAGGTTCAGCTTTTATCAGCTGTTTTAACTTCACACCACATCAGGTACTGATCTCCCTCATATGAAGCTCATGTGAAAGCTTCAGGCTGCCAGAAACCACTGCTRTGTGCTGGGCTAATTTGGCAGGAATGTGAWTGTTTGCTCTCATTTGTCMTCTTTGGACAGGTAGTGCTCGGGTCTGGTACTAATTATCATGAAACCGCAGTCTTGAGAGAACGTGTGTGCTGTGCCCGGAGAATAAGAGCCCAAGATAATCAAAAGGGAGAATGAGGGAATGAAGAAAAAGGAGARGGATGGAGGAGATAAGGATGCTCTGTGTTCCCAGGGAATAAGTAAAGCAGAGGACCGATTAATTTCAGAYAAAATTCTTTGGGGATAAGTAGCCAAAACAGCCATGGTGAGGGGAAAGGATAAGTCTGATATTTGGACAAACCCTTAAGGTAAAGTACTTCCCACAAAAGGATGACTTAAAAAGAGGCAGCGTATGAGGTGGGTAAACACTCCTCGTCCCATTTCATGGGTGAGGAGGTGAAGGTTGGTATAGGTGGGTGGTAGGCTAGTCCAGCACCTTGCAGGAAACCCTGGTAAATTTTAGGCAGGTCTGTCAAGCCCTAGCAGGTGTCCTCTTTCCAGCTGGAGGATGAGGTGCCATGGTGACYGGCTTCTGCTTCCTGCAGGAAGACATCCATTTTTCTGGGGTGGCCAGAGGTGGCACAGCTGAGGGCAAAGAGTTGAGGAAGCAAAGAATCAGCATTTCTGTCTCCCTCATCAGCACAGCTTCTGGCAAATCTTCCCAGCTTTCAATATACTCTAGCAAAGACAAAATCCATGTCAAAGGGAAAACACCTTCATCAGTAAACAAGCCATGAACTTTCCAAGATGTGATAACCTCATCCAAAATGGTCTTTTGTCTTCGATAATCCTGCTCCTGAGGACCTCCTATGGCAGAATCAGAAACAGCAGTAWAAACAAGCTCTTCAATTTTAAAGTACATCTCATTGTTCCTTAAAGGACTTTGCCCCATAGCAACACTTGGCTTAAATTTACATGAAAAACTACTTTTCATTTTAGCAATCTGTGTCTCAGCATGTTTTGTCGCAATTTTGTAGACAGGACTCAGAGATCCTAACATGGCTGGGCTAAGGGAGAAAAGAACAGCTGAGCACACCAATAAATTAAAAATAGACATGGTAGCTATGCTGAAAGGGTCAAGGTTCTGCAACCATGCAGTTTGGCTCAGAATTCCCCTCAGATCAGAAAACGGGGAGCAGGGGGGAGGAATTCACTCCTCCTATAGGGCTTCACTCACATCTTACTGGGGACAGATCCCGTTTCTGTAACTGTACTGGCAGCTCAGGGAGGATGAAATGGGGATATGTGGGGATGTTCAACGGAGGAAGAAATTTGCTCAGATGTAAGTTAGGTCAAACAGAAGGCTAAAAAATGCAATCCCCAAAGCAAATAAAATGCAGCTGTATGCAGTTACTGGAATGAGCTCTGTCCGTTCTCTGGCTGCCTTGGGTTCTTGCACYACAAGTAGYCACTAATGGARCTTTTTGACAGCAGAAAAAGAAGCCAGACACTTCAGCCCTACCTTGGTGGGCTTTAAAGCATGTGCTTTCTTGCACTGTTTCTACAGAATGGGTTTTGAAAGATGGTTTGGCTTTGACAGCCCTTTTTTGAAAGGCTCAGCTGACCTTTCTGAGAGCTAAGACAGAAGTGAGCTTTCCTGCATAATTTCCCCCTCACTCCTGACAGCTCCATATAAATAATAATACTTACAACTGGCAGCTGACATTTACATTGCCTGAATAAAATGACCTCAAAGGAGAGAGGCTTCCTGACATATGTTTGTGAAATGGCAGTGAACTTCTGTGTCCTGCAAAATAAAATATAAAAATAAGTGGGACCCAGCGAAGAAGGAATAGCTCAAGTCAAGTTTGACAGTTTTACTATGTACCTGTGCTGCATCACAACCTAAACTGCTCTTTTCTGCCTTGAATGTCTGGATCAGTTTCCTCAYTAGCATTTCTATTGCAGCCAGCAGTCAGGAAAACTGGGGCAGGCGGAAACAGGCTCTGAACTTGCTCCATCTCCTGGCTGCTGGCTTTTACTATCTGCCTGTGAAATCCAGCTTCAACCCTGGGCTATCATTAACTTTCTGCCCTGTGAGTCTTATTTAAAACAGTGATACCATACTCTGGGTACTCCCATCAACCCAGACCTGGTATTCTTCTGCGCTTCCAATTTCTTTGTGCTTAATTTCAGCCTTTTTGGGTCCATCATCTCTGTCAGCCCTTTAGTAGATAGAATCAAGATTTATATTCTTAAGGATTACTGTTGCTATTACAAGACATTAGGGTAASAGGCAGGAAGAGGCCTGATAGGATTGCTTAGTAACATACTGAGGATGATGCAGTTTATAGCCTCTCTCCTTTGATTTTTATCTTTTGCCTTTCTCCCTGTCTCTGCTCCTTGGCCATTTAAATGGAAAACCTGTTTAGATTAGACAAATTGCATTTGTGATTTTCACATAACTTAATTGTATTGAGTCAGTATTCACAAATAAAATTTATAAGAAACCTACTCTTGTAAAAAGCTTGTGCAGCCTTCTGCTGCAGGCAGTTCCTGACTCAATCTGTCCACAATGCCTATCTAAGCTATGTCATCAGCCATAGGAAAAAAGACACATCAATAAAAAAGGATGGCAGATCCAGGAGTTAATCTTTCATTGGGCACAGAGGAACTGCAGGCCTCTAAACTGTGACCACAATTTCCCATATAATGGTGTTTACAGAGAATAATTTTGGGGCATCTTTGCAAAACATGAGCATTTATGCTGACTGAAAATTTAGCTTGGGACTGGCTTTTTGAATAATGGTTGCTGATACTACTGCTTACAGGGCTAATTTGTTGCTTCAATGATTTAAAGGAGTGATTAAATCTTCAAAACTGGCTTCCTGTAAAACAACAGGTCATTACATCTCATCCACTATTCCTGTACTGAGCACAATAATTCATCTCTGATGTAAGAGTAATGTGTTTACATCAGGCTTCTGGAAACAAACTAAAGACCACAGTGARGAGAATCTCTCTTACCATTCTGTGTGTTCTGGATTGCTGGGTCTAYATAAATACACACACATACACACACATGCACATACAYGAAGGCAGGTTATRGATATATATCTGATTTCTCACATTCCTTACTTTGGCTTCATTTTCCAGCCACTGTTACTGTAGCACTATATCTAAACAGTTAGAGATATATCAAATCTTCTGTATTTTCTCATCAAGAGTCACTATGAAACCATGCCAGCCTTTTTGTCATGATTGAATTCTTTAGGTCATTTCACATTTTTGCATATTTGTTTGTTCATTCCCTAGCATAGTGCTTTTCAGTCTGTTAGCCTGGCTTGCATCTCTTCTTCCTTAATGAGGAATGTTGCAGGTTTGTGTTGAAGCTATTTTCAGTGAATAGTACAAGAGAGATGGAGAGAGGCTRTCAAGGACTATGCCCTAGTGACAGGAYAAGGGGGAATGGCTTCGAACCGAGAGTAGAGTTAGATTAGGTGTTAGGAAGAAATTCTTTACTTTGAGGGTGGTGAGGCACTGGAACAGGTTACCCAGAGAAATTGTGGGACCATCCTTAGAGGTGTTCAATGCCAGGTTGGATGTGACTGGGAGCAACCTCATCTAGTGGGGGRCATCCCAGCCTATGASAGAGGGATTGGAACTAGATGATCYTTAAAGTCCTTTCCAACCCAAACCATTCCATCATTCCATGTGGGACATGGTTTAGTGGTGGAATAGGCAGAGCTGGGTTAATGGTTGGACTTGAAAATTTAAAGGGTCTTTCTGACCTAATGAATCTATGATTCCAGGATTCTGTACATGCAAATTACTGTTGATAACGAAACTCTTCAGTGGGTGAAATCAGGGCTGTCTCACATTAAATATCTTTCATGACTTGACACCCCATGGTCAAGCTGCTCTGCAAAATTGATTTTCATTTGCTGCAGTACAGGTGAACTTCTACTACTGTGTTCCTTTGCTAAATTCACCCATGTACTGATATTATTAGAACTGGACACAGAAGCCATTCCCCCTCATACTGCTTCTTTCTGTGCTTGCTCTCAGGAGTGACATGATTGTTTCTAAAGGCTGGCTGGTTCCAACTCTGTCATGAAAATCCCACTAGAATTTTGATTATTTTTCTCTCTTGGGAGACATTGACATCAATAGGAATGAGGAACTCCAGAAGCTATGAAATAATTTCTTTTCCACCCAAACAGGCTGCATGTGGGACATTTTTCCAACAGTAAATAGAGTTCTGTCAAATTGATTGCTTGGGTGCACAGTTTGTATTTAATTTCCTCTCTTCAACATCACACAGGTTTATTGCAATGTTCACATGGAATAAACAGCAGAACTATAGATCCAGATCCCTAGCATGCCTTCTACCAATAAAGCAACTCCTCCTGTTCAAAGAGGACTTAAATCATCTTTAATTCTGCATGGRGACAAGACACTTAACCAGAAGATTTTCTTCAATGATAAAGAGGAAGCAGATGCAGACTGGAAGATGGGGAAGCCAAATCCTGAAAAGTTCCATCTGTTCTGGTTAGTGAGATACACCCTAAGGCTGGTCTGGTTCATGCCAGATAGGTTGGTTTGTCTTCTGCGTATTTCAACATGATGCCCTGGTAAGAGAAAGCTCCCCTTGGCAAACCAGAAGACATCTTCTGAAATAGAGGTTGGACCTCTGTTCAAAAGAAGAAAAAAAGTCTCATCTTCTAGTTGCAAAAATTAGGCTAAATTCTCATTCAGCAATTTATTTTAAGGGCTCATCAGAAARCCTGTCTACTTGCTTGGAWAGTTATGSTCCATCCAATTTGACTTTCCACACTGTCACTGAGGGTGAAGTCTGCTTTCTAGAATGTTCCTCCAAGAAAAAAATATTTCTTCATTGGAAAGGAAGCTTCCAGGACCAGGGGAACAGCTGGAGTTCATTGATTTTTAACTTATGACAAACACCCCTGGTTATGTTTTGCAGCATGAAGTCRGCTTTCGCTACTTCCTGAGGAGAGAAAATGTTATGTTTGCCTTCCTGGTCGGGCTGCAAGAGTTTATTCATTTCCTAGGAATGCTAGTTCAGTGCTTCTCTTTTTTTCAAACCACACAGGCAAAAGTTTGGGAACATCCAAGGTTATTTTAAAGCAATTCACACTCTGTGTTTCATTATGCCGTCTCCCTGCACTGCTCRGAYATCCAAGAGCATCCAAAYGACACTGCCATGGAAGCATGTCTTCATTCTGTCAACCCATAAGCCCAACAATGCTCACGTACCCATACACACATTACTCACACTTGTGGCTTTGTGGTTGTGAAGCCSATGTGCTAATTTGAAGCAGAAGATTGCTTTGGCCTCTGCTTCTTTTATCTAAAARCCCAGCACCACATGGTGATCTGGATGTGCTCTGGAGCACTGTTAGCACAAGGTATGGCTCTGCTGGCAAAGCAAGCACTGCTGCCTGGAATTGAACCTGAAACGGGTGACTAGGATTTGCATTTTCCACCCAGGTGCTTAGATGMCATTGGAGTGAGGAGGAAAAAACTTTTAAAACAAGAATTCAACCCAGTGAACCTGCAGGCACTTCAATGGCACTGCCTTACTCTGCCTGGTTTCAGTGATTCATTATTAAAGCCAGAGGATGTAATGTCAGGTGTAGAGCTGGGCAATCTGCTAAACCTTGCTGCAACAGATCAATAGAAAACTTAACAAAAACCAGTTTGCTTAAGAGCCCTTTTGAAAGGGATTGATTTGGCATAGGCCTGACTTTTTTTTAACCAATACAATGAGAAACTTCACTATGCCCCATCTAGATACAAAACTAGAGGTGACTGAGTTTTCCTCGTATTTTAGGGATTAGTTTCATTCTATCCATTCTCCTCTTTCMTTCTCTGCCTCACCCAACAAATTTTGAGGAGCAATATCAGTCTTAATCTGACTGAAAAAAACAAATGTTTCAAGTAAATGCTGCCCTGTAAATAACCCAATTCTTCCCCCTTGTGGCATTTCTAGCAAGAATCACAGTKTGAGATGTTTGTGTTAAATATTCTGCAAAGCTGACAGGCACAAGCCCTTGTGTTACTTCTGTAGCTGCAGGCAGAAAGAGGCAGGAGGRCAGCAGAGGTCTGAAGCAGAATTTGAAGATGACTTGTGTCACTTTTGACATGAGTTCAGGGCACAGCAGCTGCACCCCCAGGTACAGTAGTGCTTGGTGTACCCCAGCTGCCCTGGAGTGCAAGGGCTGATGGACAGTGCCTGGCTCTGCTGAGAGGCCATAATATTTCCAAGGGACTGATACTCTCAGTGACACCAGTTAACTCCATGCTACCCCAGTGATTGCTGGAGTCAGCCAAGGTAGCACGATGTCCCTGCAGAGAAGAGTCATTGCTCAGCAGTACCTGATAAACAACCTGCTCTTCTTACCCTTGTTCTCTGACCTTCATTTAAACAGAACCCACCGAGACTTCTGGCATTTGATATGCTGTCAGTGCAATGAAGGTTTGGCTCCTCACAGGAGATCATTCATTCCTGTGACTTGGAGCAGCAATGGTAATGTTTTCAAWGTGCCATTGCAGAGCAGAGAGGAAGTTTCAGAGAAACTGCAAGTGGATTTCAGGATGTAATACACTGTCATTCATTTTGTGAARTTATCATAATATAACTTAGGGAAGGGTTTAGCTTACCAGTGCTTTTCCTGTAGGGAACTGGAGCAATAGATCTGTATAGCAAATAGCTCTGCCTCTCCACATTTGTCCCCATTGTTTAATGCCAGATTACTGCCTCAATATACATTTGAGCTTTTTTTAGCTTTGTAATGAAAAAGAAACAAGACTTCCTGGAAAGAAGGGAAGGAATGCTCTTGGTTCATGTCACAGAAATTCCTGTTTGAAGCTCTGGCTCTTACTTCAGCCCGAGCACATCTTTGAGCCTTGCGAGCTGCTYTAAGCATCTCTTGGAGACTTCATTGTATCAATATGTGGCTAYCAGGCATYACAAGCAGGGYATTAAGTAATTTAAAAGGAGATAAKGACTCCTGCCATTAAATGCTTCCCAACGTCTTTAAGGCACAGCTGAATAGCATCTGCACATTTTTTCTTTCACTACATACTGCAAACAAGATAAGGAGAAAACAATTCCCCTACAATTTTTTCCTTCTTGGAAAGTCAGAGCCTAAGTCTGCTTTTGACATGAAAAGTAAAAATACACACACGCTTTTCAGTTGTTTCAATAGCCTGGCCCAGAGAGTCCCTAMAAATTCACTGTGCTGCAGCAAACCAGCACTTTTATATTTCATTTTGAGCCTTGAAATAGCAACAACCTCCTATTTAATCTCCCTGGTAACTGTATGGAAGAGAGTAGAGTATTCCCTGGCATAGATCTGCAGAGCAATAACTGAATTCCATGATGAGCAATTTCAGAATATCATCTGTCTTCATCACTGCAGGATATTTTTTCCTTAATTCTCCCAAAAAAACACGCAATCAACTCTTTCTATCCCATTTTTTTTTCCCACACTGGTTCCCATTTGATTACCACATTGGTCAGATCATTGATCTGCTGTTTTGCAGCACCACAGACACACACACACACAATGTCCATTACCCTGAAATGCATTTCGTAGCTGCTGTGTGTTGGTGAAAGTCTCAGGTCATTAACTGAATGTAGTTGAGATCACAGAGGAACTGGGAACTGACCCCAACATTGCAGCTCGGAAAATCTCAGTTTGAAATGACAGATATAGATATTCTGCACAAAAATGTTAGAAAATTGGCTTTTTTGGTCACCTTCTCTGGTCAGATCACTGAGGCTTAATGAGGAGTTGGGTCACTAAGGGAAGAGCCAAGGCTGGGCTGAGGTAGGGCTGAGGTAGTGCCAAAGTTCAGGATGGTGGAAGTAGCTGCTCAAACCATGTCATTTTGCAGATCCCTCATAAAAGTTCAGGGATTTCATCAGGGTTATACATAAAAATTTCATCAGGGTTATACAGCACCAGTTTCCCCAGCACTATTGATCAAAGTTGGTCACCTCACCTATATATTACCTTGGAAAAGCAGCTCATGGCCAGCAGACAGCTGATTCCTTCCCACAACTGGACTGGGAAATGTCTGCTGGGACACAGCTGAAAACACATTTCATGGAATATGCGTTGGAATATCATATCTCCAGTAAGATGGACATTAGGGTTTTATCCAATGACTGTGTCCAGGCCATTTCATAATTATGGTGATGTAGCCTCTGTTGCCTGTCAGTGATGGTGTGGGTGGATCCAGGCCAGCTGCAGGGGTGATACTGGGTTATTGGATTACAGGGAAACAGCAGGCAGGTCCTGCTCTGGCAGCTGCAGCTGTACATAGGCTTTGTGGGGCCGTCACTGTGTGCAGTTTGGGACACCACTGACTGAAGTTTAGGATATACCATCACACTTTCCTTGCCCACAGTGATATGCTTTCAAATGCTTGGTTTTTATCCTTCTGTAACTTAGCATACTCAAGAAGGCACTGGGTACTGGGCACTGATTTATGAGCTCTGAGCTCAGGACAGACTGGGAACTACCTCATCTGACCACCTGACAAAACAAGGCATTGCATTTCACCCCTTATCCCTACACTGAGTGTAGTTATTTGAGAACTTGGTTGGAAGATGTTTGAGTGAAATGTAAGTGAAGAGATAAAAACCCCACTGGTTTTCTTGGCATTTATTCTCATGGTTAATTTCTCACTCCGCTCCTGTGCTTAAAAAACAGGTGGCTATTTTCTCACCTAAAAACATGAAGGATTTCTCACATGCTATTAACTGGCTCGTGTTAGACTTTTTCCTGGCACAAAGGGCCATGTAGGAGCTGGTACCTTCTCCTGAGGATGAGGATGACAGAACTGAGCCAAGGCATAGGTGATGCACAATCCTCAGCCTGGCTTCTGTGTGACTCCCCTGGTCATGTGAGGCTGGCATGGGCTGCCTGCCTCACCTGCTCAGCATCCCCTGTCCCAAGGGATCTGCCTGTCTGTGCAACTGCTGTGGCATCTCCACTGCAGAARGGGTGGCCATCCCTCACAGAGAGGTGAAGGCAGCCATAAATGAGGAGCTGAGGTCCCTTCCTATCAAGAAGACACAAGTCCAGAAATCTCCACCCTGAGGCAAACCTTGGGCACACTCCAAGCTCACATCCAGTCTGCCGTGGCTGCAGTGGCTCTTGCTGAGAACAAAAGGGGCMATTTCACATCTATGGTGGGGCAAATATAGGCTGAGTCACATGATGCGTGTTCCTGTGAATCTGTTTCTGTGGCTTTCGAGTTCCTGGGACTAAGAAAACCCTCATTGCATTTTCCTCTAGAAAATCAGTGCAGCACTTAAGCCTGAGGGCTCAAGTATGTGCTTGAAAAATAATTCCATGTCTACTCTCAGCACCCACCCTTAACTCAAGAGAGGTCTCAGGGTAGGATGGTACCGCAAAAGTTATCATTATTATTTTATGTTGAGAGTAGGTTCCTCAAGATTATCAAAATACCCCAATATTTCAAAGAGCATGGTGAGGTCAAACTGGGCCAACATAATTGTAGGCACAAACATCTATCTATCTATCTATCTGTCTATCTATCTATCTATCTATCTATCTATCTATCTATCTATCTATCTATCTATCTGTCTATCTATCTATTTCTTCTCCAGCTGGGTCACCATTACATGCTAGAGGAATTAATCTTGGTTTTCCCACCCAGGTCTCAGTAAATGGATTATGATCTCTGTCGTACAGCTGTCACTGACAGGATGACACTTGGGCATTGATACATGATATAGGATTTATCTATCAGCACAAGTCGTGTAGCTGAGAGCACAAAAGGCGTGGCCACAGCAAGGGATCTTTCTGCTTTGTGCCAAAAGTGTTGACCACACAGTACCATCTTCACAAATAGATTTGATTGTCTCCAGTCTTGGTGAGACCAAGGAAGCAATCCGTGCACAATACCTCACATGTCCTTTTCCCCTCATTTTTTTGTTTCTCTCCTGAGACTTCCCTTCTGCCTTCACTGTATAAACTTGCCATTGTTATTAATGCCTTGYTCCTTGTTCCTTCCTGCTTTGACTTAATAAGGCAAGAAGAGAGGAGCAGCCCCCTGTGAAAGAAATAAATATTATTACTACAAGGGGATAAAAACTACACTCTTCCWGGGTTGTAGGCTACTACATTGTCACTGTGTTTCTGAGAGAGCCAGAAAAGGCAGCTAAAGTCCTYAAACTACCCATATCACATAAGCTGTAATAACTTGGAAAGTGTGCCAAGGAGTCCTGAATATCTTGGGCAGATGAACCTGTTCCAGCAATAAATCTCTTTTCCGAGCTCATCCTGCTTGCAGGTGGCAGGGATGTGTGCAGTCCTTTGATGGAGCACAGGCCTTATGTGTGCAAGTGTGGTGTCAGAGGACAGCTATATTTACCACAAATGCTGCCTGTGTAGGAAAAAGAGGAGGCTTTCCCTGACGTGAACTGCTGTGAGCTACGAGTCTCCACGTATCAGACTGAGTGCATCTGGAAAGGGATCTCAGAGCACAGACAGTGCAGATGAAATGTCAAAAAGATGTTGATGTACTGCAGAACAGTGAAAGCAGGAAATTTTTTATATGCAAAAAGTTTTGTCTGTTAAAATTTCCTAACATAAATCAAATAATTGGGTGAGATTATCCATTTTTAATTTTTAAAGTTCAATTTACTCCTTTAGTGCTCTCAAAAATGTGATCCAAATTCTCATAAATACTCTGAAGAATCTAGATAAAGGTAATCCAGATAAAGAAGCACAAGGTATGTGTGAACATCCCATTTTTTACTGTGATTTTTATCCTGAAAATTATGCTGTCTGCACATCAGTCACTCCCCTTATAGTTTYTCAACCCTTTGTTTTGTGTCAACCAARTCTAACAAGGGTCTCCAGGTCTCARAGGTATTCAGATTCCTGAAAGTTTGAGATAAATCAGATCAGTGGACTCCAATGAAATCCCCTTCCAGGGAATGCAAAATAACTATTACTCCCTCTTTCGAGCAGTGGTCACCCACTGCACCAGGAGCGGCCAGCATGCATGTTAGGGTGTGCTCCCTCTGCCTTGGGGTGCTCCATGGGCAATGTTGTGTTGTTGCAAAGGAGTTGGATGAGCCACCAYGTAGGCACAAATCAATAGGGAATTACATCTCTCTGCTTTTCTTGCTCCCAGGAAAAAAAAACTGTCCAGTCAGTCCCATTACTGAGTCCCCTGAGCTTGGAGGGGGTAATGAATACTGGTGTTGCTTTGGTCAATCATCCGCTCCCTCCATACAGCCCTAAATATACGTTATGATTTAGTAAATTAAGGGAATTTTTGTGGTGTTTGAACTAGTATTGATTCCACTCCAAAAGCCCTATGAGGCACAGTAGCRTATAAGGGACCTGAAAAGTCCCAGTTGGCAGGACACAGTAGGAAGAGGAATGAGCTCACATGGCAGCTAATACAGAGAATATTGTGGAGAATCACTTCTAGTGTTTTCTACTTTTTATTTTTCATGTTTGATAAAAGAAGAGTCCTGAAAAAAAGTCTCTTGAAGTAAGTGCACCCAGRCTATTCTATTTTCTAGTGTGGAAGAGCTTATTCACATTACCTTGTATTGACAAAGGCTTTACAAGTTACAACAGGACYGATTTTTAGTTACAGCATGGAGAAAGCCTTTATCTCTCCTGAGAAACCTTTGTGAGAAGCAGTCCTGGTTCTGATTGAGAAAGGGCAGCAGCTGGAGCCAGGTGCCACTGCTAGTACCCSCCAGTCAGCTACACTGGAGCCCACCAAGAGATGGGATCAGTCAGCCACTACTGCATTTTTGGTGGATTATCTTTTCAACCATCCTCTCAAAGACCTGTATCACATGCATTTCTAGTGGTATTTTGTCCTTTTTTCTACTTAGTAAGGATTTGTTGTTGTAGCTGTTTGACAAACAGCTGAGATGCACCAGAGAGCAAGACAGGAAGAGAGTGAAGTGCTGTGGAGTGGCATAAATACATGTGAGCGCTAATGCTACTTAYTGGGGACTCTGACCTTGCTGTGTGACCTGGCATGTGACAGACAGAGCCCATCTCATGCACAGCATTCAGACAAATTCCCTGGTTCACTTTTTCTCTGGTTGCCCAATCCTTCCTCAGTGACCCTTGGAGCACAGTAACTGTTCTGAGACTCTCAAACAGCTGCAGACAGTTTGGGTGTCAGGTCCCCAGGCAAGATTTTTGACACCTGGGGCTTGAGATGAACCCATGCAGCACCCTTGTGGTGA
>NW_026623261.1:883490-892887 GCF_030028575.1 Malurus melanocephalus
AAATATGTGATTGTGCTTCCTACCCATCTCTTCCTGCTTGGATGAGAAACAGCAAATGGAACACTGAACAGCACACCATACGGCCACAAAATGTCTGATCACATTTGATGAACAAAAATACCAATACCAAGGGTTAGAAAGCACAGCAAATGGGAGGTGAAGGGAAAAGCAGGGGACTCCCTTTCAACACACACACACACACACACACACACACACACACACACACACACACAAACACACACACAAACACACACACACACACACACTCACAGGCCAGCTGCCCTCCAAGCTGATTGACAAATCCTGGCTAACAAGTGCAAAGAGAAGAACAACATAAATTTTAAGCACCTCTGGAAATGACAACACAGTACCTCATCACCAACTTTACAGGAATAGAAAAATAAATTTGTCTACATTAAACAAATTATTATTCAATTTATTCACTTGATTCAGCAACTAAAAGTTTGTACCCTTTGTTTTCTTGTGTATTGTTGGAAAGTACATGTTGAAGAATCAGAAAGCAGAAAGGCATTTTGTGCAGATTCAGGCTTTTTATTAATATTTGTAATCCTATTTTATTCACATGTATCTGAAAGGTGGTAAGAGAGATGATAAAATCAATGAAGTGTTCATTTCTTTATGCTATTTCTTGTCAGGGTAGGCTGGCCATATTTTCAGGTGTACTCTGCAGCAGTCCTGAAATAAAGCTGTCTGRCTGTACAACCAGATTATGCACAGCCAACGCAAGCAGGAGCAGCCCTGCCTCATGGACACAGACCCTATTATTATTACACTTATGCTGACTCCAGACTGCCGTCCCCTGGTTACCTTTGATAGTCCAGGGATTTTGCACCCCTGTTTCTTCAACAGAAAGAAGAAACTGGAAACATGAACCTATCTTGATCAAATTAAGTAAAATAAGATTCGACTGCGCTGCTAATGAAAACATAGTGTGAACAATAAAGTAACTCAAAGATATMAATATTCCAGTGTTATTTATGTTAGGTATTTACTTATTTATAAAAACCTCAAACACTTAACTGAGGGGGTTTGTATGCTGTTTTTCCTGCTACCTTCTGTTGATAGGGGCAAATAGGCCAGGACAGGAAGCACCAGTACACCACAAAAATCTCTATAGGCTTATTTTTATTCTAAATCTCTCTACATTTGCTTTCAGCTTTGAAAAAAAATCACAAAAGCAGTAAATTTGTAAACTGTAAAAAAGACCAATGGGTTAGAACATTAGATCTGTACAGGATTCTGCTTTCAATAGGAAAAGCGCGGGGCCTGGTTAATGTTTAAAAACTTAGAGAATAGTATATATTATGTTTTTTTTCTGCGAAAACAAAGAAATACATATGAACCCAGCTTTTAAAACAGTTTATAATTTGGTCTAAATTAACTACTTCAGAGACGTGATTGCAGCCATTGACTGTTCTTTAATATTATTAAAATTTCCAGATTTAATTCCATGAAATCTCTGGTGACAGTCACAAGTTTCTTTTTTTAATTACCTCTTACCATTACCAAGTATTTGCACATGCTTTGTGCTTCTATTTAATATTGGCTACTACAAGATAAGCTCTAAGCTGGTCAACTTTCACATATAAAGTCCAGTAGCTCTGGAGAACCCAGAGTCACAGGATTCAGCAGGCAGCTCTCCCCTGACCCAGCTGACAACCTCATTATCCATCTTTCRAAATATTTCAGCTCTGCAAGTGATACACTTATGTAACATGTACTTGAGATAAATAAAACCATCTCTGCTTTTAAAGAGGAATGCTCTGCAGCTCCTGCTACCACTTAATTCTCATAATTTCWTCTTTATAAARCATGAACTAGAAAAATATCATGAGKGAAAAGTAGTGATGACCAGAAAAGATCAAATAGAAACAAAATGGTAGATGAGAGCAGGGAATAATTCTGCCTTAGAAAAGAGGTACCAAAAATATTCCAGCTGTTCTCATTTAGCAGCAATCATCACATCATATCAAATCACAACGCATCACATCATTTTCCATTTTACCTGGAACCACTATCTCTTCACATGAAAAAGGGAAGTAGAATAATTTATTAAACAAAACCAACATTCATGTAGTGTTTCTGTGACCAGTAACAGTAGGAACTGGAATCTGGCAGTCAGTGTTTCACCCACCCATACCCCACTGCCCAAAATGGCTGCAGGACTTGCGTCCTCACCACCTCCTGGTCTCCATACACAACAGCCACTCCTCTGGCATGGCAGATACAGGGGATTCTTTTCGATGGCCAGATTTCAAGCAGTCAGTCCTGAATCAAGGGTTTGTCTCTGCTGTAGCTGCAGAGATGTGGCTGCTCCGAGGATGAGGACCCTGCCAGGGATGCGATGGATGGTGTCTGCAGCGGTGTGCTCAACCAYGTGCTTTGTGCAAATGCAGCAATGATGCCATGAAAAACTGAAATCTTCAGCCAGATCTCTGCATAGTTTCTTGTACATGGACCTCCTGCAGARGTATCTAAGCACAGAAGTGCCAACATAGACCAAGATTTCATGTTACAGCTAATGATAATAACTTGAACTGCTGTTCCAAAATCTCTAATACACTGGGACACAAGAAGGAATGCAGTTTGGCAGGCAGAATGGGCCTGATTCAACCAACTGCTTATGTGTCACTGAAATCAATGGGGCTATTTAGGGGCTTAATTGCTTTGCTGAATCCAGGCCAAAGAGACAATAAGCAAGATGGTTAAGCTGCAAGGCTTGGATATAYATATCTTTAGTCTTGAACACTTAGATCCTTTATCAATATTATAATTCTCCCCAGTAATTCACAGTTGTTCAGAAAGTTTCAAAGGAAATACATGCCTTACTTTTTGGCCCTGATTTAGCAAACATTTTGRTGTCTGTGTACCATTATTCATGCAGATGGTGCCATTTTCTTAAGAACAGAAAGACAAAAGGGAAGTGCCACAAAAGGCTGTTTTTGCAGGTCAGTGTTGTATTTTATTATCTACAGCATTTAAGCATTCCTACCAAGGTTATACAACTGCTAGAGACATCTGGACCTAATACTGAAATGTTCCTATTGCAATCTGTGTGCGTGAATATTTTTATGCCAAAATATTTATTTAAAACTGTCTTTAAAAGAAAGAACAGTAAGTTCAAGAAGTTATAATTATTTTCAGTTGTTTTTCTTTTAAWAACAAACACACCTCAGACAAATAAAAATTAACAATTTCAATACCAGTGTTGAAATAATGCTTTTACTCACTGGTTAGTTTGAATCCATAAAGAATGGCTGCATTTGCCCTAATTAATGACCCATTTTCAAGAAGGCTTTAATTAACATCTGACATTTAAGCAGTGCTAGAATGTGGTGTGCAATTATCACCTGGCCTACTTTGGCTTAATTCAAATGCACTTGGAGAAAAAGATGCTTTATTTTCCTGAAAGTTTTACAGAATAGAGTAGCAACAGATATCTAAGGCAGCAAAGAAAACCAGATCTTCAAAGAGATTTAGGGTGGAGTTTCCCTGTACAATTAGCCTGTCCCAGTGGCCAGCTGCCCCCTCAGAAGAAGGGAGCCACTCATACACCTCTCAGCTTTGCCCTGGGCCACGTATTCCTAACCCACTTCCTCTCCCAATCCATTTCCTCTCCTCAAACTGGCAAAGCCCGGAGTGCCCCTGGGAGAGTCAGAGCTAATAATAAACTGAGCCCATTTGATAACTTGATGCTGCTAAAATAGGACGGTCTTCCTCCTCCAGTTTCCTCCATCTTCTTTCCCCTGCTTTGTGTCCCTCAGGCTCCACCAGCAGCAAGCCAGGCTGGTTTAGTTCCCTAGCCCTGGAATCAAAACAGAAACAGTTGCTGTGCTAAAACAGTTTCCTGCCAGTTCAGTGAGCTCAGCTGGCTCACCCTTGGTTCTCACTCCCAGGAACGAGGAGGAAGTGTGGGACCACCACCTCTCAGTGGAAGTGGGCTGGTATTTTGTCTTGTGAAATCAGATCTTGTGTAGGATACTACACCACACACAAKCGTATTTTTGTACTGTATATATTTTCTATCAGAAAATTAGTGTCTAATCGAATAACAGTGTTGGTGAAGTGAAAGGTGAGAGCAAGTGGTAGGGGCTTGATGGCCCTTTTGGCTGGACTGAGGCCACTCTTCCCGTGGTGAGCTGTAACCATGCAGAGGACTTTGCAGAGCAAGAATACACTTCACCCTACCTGTYCAAGCTGCTCTATATGGCACAGAAACATGGAACAGTTTAGGTTGGAAAAGACCTTCGAGACCATAGAGTCATACACTAACTTAAGCAGCTATTAATATTTMAATACATCAGTATTTTCTGGGTCACTGAGAGTGTGAGCAAGCTGTGGCCATGTTGAACCTCTCTTCTGCTTTCTGGCCTGATGACTGTTTCATTATGCTTTACCAAGRGAAACAGCTTTTGGCATGGGGACCAGGGTTCCTTTCCCTCAGCTTCCCAAGAATACACCACAGCCTCCTGATCAGAGCACCTTCCCCASAGAAATGAGTTGGTTTGCTTTGGCAGAAGAGGTCATGGGTAACACTTCCCGTGCTGCACAACAGACACCTGTGTTTCTTTACCTCATCTTTCAGCTATGCCTTGCTGGAGCTTGGAGTCTTCTCTGCAGGAGGAAATCCCTAAACAAGATGAACAGAGAACATAAAATCAACATATTGTGGTAGGACTGGGCTACCTGGGAAGAGCTGAGCCCTTTGCAAACACATTCAGCAGCCAAATATTGTGTGAGAAATAACCTTGGTCTTGCATACTGGCAGYTTTGGTGCATGAAGTGCAGGAGGGCTGACATACAAGTACTGATAAAGTTGCAGTTCTGAGGTGCTCACGGTGACTGCCCTGTCCCCAGCCAGCCCCTGCCTAACAAAATCAAACCAAATGTAACTTGGCATGCGGAGCTTCATTTAGAAAGCTGCAGCAGCTCAGGGGTATTTCAGATATCTACAGTGAGGACAGGAGAGACAGCTGGGGTGGTAGTCTTGTTAGCTAACCTGATATAAATTGTCTCTTCCCATGAATCACAGCYGTCAGGCACAGAAGGGATTTGGGGGCCTCCAGGGTTAGGCTGTAAGGAGAAACTGAATATCATGATTTTGGATCCAGAAGTCTAAATTTTAGACAGATTTCAGAAATTTAGGAATAGAATGCATGTGTCCACATTTTTTTGTGGGTCTAGTCTTTGGAGTACATGTTACATGATCATTTAGCCTGCCACACTTCCACACAGAGCTGATGATATTTGCCTCCAAAAATTACAGTCAAGGGACCCTTTATGAACTGACTGTGGGGTTACGTGTCGGTTAGTATCCAATAATTCCTGAGATCTCCAATAATTCCTGAGATCCAAGCCCAGATCTGTCATCTATTGTTCCATTGTTCTGAAAGGAGTTTGTAAAAATAGCACCCGGGAGCTCTGTATCTATTGGAATTCAATATTTCAGTCTGGCAGCCTTGAATCYGAGAGTGAAGCACTGCTCTTTTAGCCAGTACATCGTAGCCAGCTTCTGGGTCAGGGACAGGGAATGGGCACATTGTATATAATTCAGGTGGTGACCCAGGTCAGTACTGCTTCAGCAATGCAAGGAGAAAGTGTTACTAAAATCAGTGGAATTATTTACAAGAATAAGAATAAGCAGCTTTGAAGGATTGTACATTTTTTCCTCTTCTTTCAATTTCTTTCTTATTGTACAGTCAAACMTGCAGGGACTAGTCACCATCCTGCTGAAAGTTACAGCCTGTCTGGTCTTTAGTGTCTGCTTTCGAAGATAATCCCATTAACCTGTTCATTTTCCTACAGTCCTCATTCTTCACTCTGAGTGTATCCTAGTCTTATAATCACATCCTATATGACACAAGGCAATAAAACCAAAAATGAGGCTAACTGGTTTATGGAACTGCAGGTCCGGTTTGTGCTACTTCCACCAAGTGCTGCTAGGTGGCAATGTCTTACCTGGAAAACCAGAGCTTCCCGTCATCATCGCCCTCCTCTGCTTCCGACCGAGCTGGGACGTGCCTCGGCATCGCTCCGCTCCGAAAGAGGACAAGGCCTCGGAGCAGGACCTGGTGAGAGCTGCTTCACTCACACAGATCTTTACTGAGGTTTTCCAGACACAAACGCAGGGCTGAATCSTACTGGAAAAATTCTTTGCAAACCCAATAGGAAGAATAAGAGGCAAGCCTGCCTGTGGCAGTATTTCTGCTCACACTGGCAGTGTTGTTATAAGGAAATGAATCCTTTTGTTGTATAAAGACAGCACTACCCGGGACTAGAATATTTCATATTCTTGAATCCCTGAACAATACAGAGTTGAAAGTATCTGTTCAGCATGCAAAGCTTTTGTTTTTCCAAATGTGTGATTAATTGAAGTCCTCTACATATTCAATCATAATTTTTAATAAACTAAGCCAACTTTGGAACATTTGTGTTGACACTTGGGTTGAAAAAYAGCTTTAATAAAGGTGGAGAACATGTATTTCCGGATATATTTTTCAGCCATGCTACAAATACTTAAAATTGAGTCATCCGATGTATGTCTATTAACAAGGGCGCAGAAAGAAAGACTGGCTCATATTTGCATGTTGCTTTGAATATGCAAAGCACTAAGTGATCTTCATTGAAACCATTTATTTCCCTTGATCTRGCTGCTGGCATTTGTTTTTCCAAGGAAGGAAACCGAGGGCAGGACTGTGTGTGACAGTGCCATTTTACGCCAGCCGCAAGTTTGCACAGAATTCCAGTTGGATGCCGGGGCAGTTTGCGGCTGGCTCAGCACTGTCACAGAGCTGGGTGCAGGTGAGCGGCGCCTGCAGCTGGACAGGAACGGAACAGCTGAAAAGAGCTCCTATATAGGCTGGCAGGTGATATAGATGGATGTGAAAATGGGGAGCCCAAGTGTCTCCTTGTGGCGCCGTGGATAGGGAGCTAACATCTCTGCTGCCTGCTGYGCAACACCAGGCAGAGCAAGAGGGGGCCCCACGCTCCGGGCAGAATCTCCCGGCAGCGATTCGTATCCGAACCTGAGCGACCTTGTTCTGAGACAGCGGAGAAACGAGGATCTTTAATTACGCTGGTTACGATACAAACACAGGGCTTGGTTTTTAGAGATGGAGGCGATCGGTGCAGGAAAAAAACCAATAATGACGACCTGCTTAGGGAGTGTTTAGCAAGCTAGGAGCTAACAATAATCGTCTACTGCAAAACTATCTAAATTTGTGCAGAGCTCTCGGTGCTCGGGGTCACCCCGCTAAGATGTGGTACAGGACCTTTCCGGCCCGCTCCAAGTTAGCCCCCAGATCCCGGCGGCTCAAGAGGCTTTCAATGCCCTTTGCTCGGCCGGGGCTGCCCGGATCCCGCTGCTCCCAGGGCGCGGGCAGGCGGCTGTGGGCCCGGCCCCGAGACCACGGCTGCGGTTCCCGGCGGGGCCCTTTCCCCGCAGCACCGCCCGCCTCCGCTGCTCCGCCGGCGCCGGGCCAGGTCAGTGCCGGGCCAGCTCAGTGCTGGGGCCAGGTCAGGGTCTGCCCTCAGCCCTCGGGGGGAAAAGGGACCTCTGCGGGGGAACGGGGCTGCCGAGGCGGCGCGGAGCCCCGGGCGGGGTCCGGGGACGGGGCGGGCGCGGGGCGTCTCGGCCCCCGCAAGGCCTCGGGGTGCCCGGGGCAGAGGCGAGGAGGCCTCGCCGGTGTTGGAGGGGTCGGCGGTGGTGCTTCAGCCTGCGAATGTGCTGAGAGCGCCCACAGCCTCAGCCCAGACACCGCGGGTGTYTCTGTGGGAGCAGCCGCTCACCGCCCACTTCGGTCCTGCTCGGTACTGACCCAGACTTGACCGTTCATTTAAAATAAGTAATTTTGAAAAAACAAAAAAAAAACAAACCCAAAGGTGTTGGTAAAGCTTCAGACCAAGTGCTACAGCGCACTGCTCGGGATTTTGGCATCGCACAAGTTCAGCAGCAAGAAAGCTCTTCTGGGGARGGAGTTTCCACCCCTCAGCCCCTATCATTCTTCCAGGGTGATACTGTGCAGGTGGGATGCTATTGCTTCCCGAAATTCAGTGTGTAGAGCCAAGGAATTAGGTGACTGACAGTCCTGGTGTGCTGCTAATTCCCGTGCTGTTACAGTGGCCAGTTCACAATATGGTTTTGGTGTTGCTGTCGGCTAGAGCATTTATGGATGGTGGCAGTGCCCATAAGGAGAGCGATAATAAAGAACAGTGTATTAAGTAGAATTGAGAACACTTCTTGAATACAAAACTTACAGTTTTCAAGGCAAATTAATTATTGGGAAAGCATTAGTATTTGTGGTTACAGCTGGAATTGACTTAATGCTTTTATGGTTTAGGATTTGGTGACTAAAAGGCAAACAGTGAGTTTGTTGTGGYTGTTTCTATTCCTGTGAAGTTGTGCATTCTGTTATTGTTATAAAGGGTCCTTTGACGACAGGTGTGAGAAAACTCTTTAGATCAAAGCATTAAATAATAAAGGGCTTGAGTGCTTTTTGSAGAAGATAACAAGTTCTTGCCCTCTGCCCTCTGAAACTCAAAATCCTTTACTCACTATGGGACCAAAATCAAATATTTTTAGRTAGTGTGATCTGTAAGGCTTCCTATGTCAGCTGTTTTGCATCCTTAAATGCCATTATTTTTCTGTGGACTTTAGTATGTTTCTTTGTGATTGTTTAMTATTCTTCAAAATAATTAAAAGGTGATTAAAAGAGAATGTAATGGTATAGGAATAGAGAGACAATTCACATCTAAATTGTAGCCTGTTTTTAGAGGAGTCTTAGGGCTTTTAAAGTAAGTTCTTGCTGAACTGGAGGGACTGTTGATGCCGTGTAATTTGTCTACAGTGCAGGTACCCGAGACAGTGTACTAAAAATTTGAACTGGGCTCAGCAAGTTGGAGAGCCATGACATTTTGAGTAAGGCATAAGGGATCGGTCCCCTAGTTGGGGAGGCAGAATTGCCTTAGCTCCCCACCTTTGTTTAGTTTCTGTAATTGTAAATTATGTTTTGTTGATAGGTTTTCTGCTGCTGATTCCACAGCGTACCTAATATCTGCTCCCTGTTTGCTTTCAGCAGTGGAAAAGGCAGCTGGAGAGGTGACTGCCCTCAGCTTGCTTTATCTGGTAATTATTAGAGTGGGAGAACCTGTTGGGAAAGATATTTAAGTTAACTAACCAATGCATCATGGAAGGAAAGTAGAGAGATGTGTAAGTGGATGAGGTTGATCGAGGCCTCTGTAATCTTCACCTGAGGGTTGACAAGCAACTGGCAATGGAGGAATCCTGCATTTGAGTCCTCCATACTGCAATTTTCTTGTGTGTGAAGGCAGGGTTCACTGACTCCACTATGAGACCAAGCTGACCTCCTTTTGTTTT
>NW_026623261.1:893058-916017 GCF_030028575.1 Malurus melanocephalus
ATGCTATAGGGTCAGTTGTGCCAGCCCTCAGTACTGGGCCACCACTTGCTTTCCGTTCATTGGCCSTGCAGGAGCATCTGCCAGTCACGGTCACTGCACCTTAGTACAGATGAATGCCTTCTAAAGTGATTGGTAAGACACCCACACAGGCTTGAATTGTGAATCATCTCATCATCATCCTCAGTTTACGTCTTCTAGCCCTTCTTCCCTGTCTTTGCACTTCTGTGCTTGTCGCTGAAATTGCAGCTGCCAAAGGTCTTGATGAAGTTAAGTTCTCTTGTTCTTCTTGACCAAGTGCCCTTGATGCCTTTGGCAGTGTCACAGAAGTGCCTTTGTAATTGTTTTTTTTAACGCCCTTTGAATATTTTTTCCTTTCTGAGATTTCTTATGTGGATTTTGTTTGTTGAATTCCTTTATTTCTTTTATGCTTAATCTCAGTATGCCTTCATCCAAGYCCAGAAATTTAGCTGATGRGTTGKKTTTTTTTYCCCAGTATCTGTCYATATCTGYACYTGTCATATCCTGCCYTACATGAAAGGGCATGCTTATTTCCCTGATGTACTGAAGACACATTCCTGCATCTCTTTTCCCCATTTTCTTTTTCACTGACTTGTGTCAATAATTCATGCACTATTTTTGAACTGGGATTTTCCCTGCTCATTTATTTTAATTTGCTGTGTAGTGCAATGTTTCTTGTGTGAGCATAAAGCTCCCTAGATTCAGTTCTCTGTTTCATCTTAGTTCTTCTACCCATCTAGAAAGTTGCTTCCTACAGCCCTTACCCCTTGCTTTTGCCAGAGATCTTTATGTTCCATGGCAATTGCAACTGCAAGAATTGCTAGAGGTTGCTGTTTGGTACAGCATGTGTTAYGAGAAAAATTTRAGTTGCARCAGAGTAGCGGTAAATGGCAAGGGYAAATACCTTTGCTCAAGATTTACAAAGATTGTACTCAGTTAGGGAGTACTGATGCTGGTGTTATGTCTATTATTACTGTATTTTATTAACATTGTGAGGTCAGAATTTTAACTAGGCAGTTACCAGAGGCTGTTGGAAGGCCTGTGATACATCTGCRTACACAGAAATACAGATTGTGAGTGTCTCTATGTAGATAACATGTACTGCTCTTGCATAATGTGTGTCATTCCTTTGTACTGAAGTGCTGGCATTCAATATGTGTTCATATCAACCCAGTCTGCTAYCCCACAGGCAAGGGTGTTTCAAAATCACTTGAATGCCAAATGGGATTTAAACTGTTTTTTTAATATAAGAGATAAAATAACTGTGGAATGAACAACTATTGATGTCTGTACTGTTGACTTCTCTCTTAGTTGTCACTGGTGATATGTAAAGCTGTAGCACTTAAAACATATGAAAGATGCTAACTGACCACTGTTATTCCTATATTGTCAGGTTTTTTTCATTGTAGGACTGTGCATAAATTTATCTTTGCTACAGATGTTAATGGATATAGCACGTTGTCTTTTTAAAATTAGACAATTTCTGTAAGTATGTACGAATAGATGTGATTATGTTAAAGTGAAAATTGGAAAATTTTAGTGTTAGTAAATGTCTCTTGGCTGGTCCTACAAAATCGTCAGTTACCAAAACATCTCTCTCTCACTGCTTTTGTGCAAAATACAAAAATGATCAATCTCAGTCATGCAGTGGATTGTGAGTGCTCCATCCTGATCGAAAATTTGGATGTTGTTTGTCAGATATCAGCAGAAATCCCTTTAAACTGAGAGTTCTATGTTAAATATCCTGCTTTTCTTGAGTGGTTAGCTCAGTCAGACTGCGCTGTTAAAATAATCTTATTTTTATTAAAAAAAAGTATTGGCCATTGACTGGTACTGTAGGAGATGATTGTAAAGAAAATAATTCAAAGATTAYACCTTGCATGACTCATTAATAATGAGTCATGATCAGCAGGCAGTGGTGTCCAATTTGTTTTCTAATCCCACATTTGCTGCTGTTCTTTATTACCATAGTGATAATATTAAAGAGCTGTTAATGCATATAACCACRCAGTTGAAAATGACAGACTTTTTTTTCATAGGAATAAAATTTCCATATCTTAAGTCTGTTTTTCTCAGTRTATTTCTTGTTATGAGAAGTTTAGCAGTGTATGAAAGTCATCAAAAAAGTTTAAGTTAGCAAGAGGTTAAGTTAGCAGAACAAGCTTTTTTTTCCCTCTCCTCTTTCCTTTCAAGCCAGGGATTGGGGCTTCCTAGAGAATTACAGCTAGTCTGTTTTCTTATGAGTATTGGGGATGCTTTGTATTCATTAAAAATTGGGATCTGATTGTTCAAGGTACACTTTGCAAGGAAAGCCTGCACTATCTATGTATTTGATGTTTGTTCTTTCCTGAGCAGAAACTAGTAGCTGGATGGAAAGTTTTATTGCATTAATATGTGCTGAGGAATGACTACTGAGGTTTTAGAGAAAAGGGAAGGCTGCCTTTTTTTTGAGAGCCTGAATATAAAAAGAATCAATTAGGGGAGAAATGAACTTTAGAAACCCATTTTCACTCTTTAAATAAAATTTTAAAAGCTCTGAAAGTTGGTGGCTGAAGTGTTGCAGACTGTTAGAATGTGCATAGAATGGAGAATGTTTGGRTACAACAGCAGTTGGGAAATGTTTTTTATGAAGTAATGAACCTTGCATTCAATTAGATTTTAAACTTGATTAAATTTTGTAATTAGTTTTATTAGTTTACACTTTGGAAAAGTTCATGAAGATGGATTAAAGCCTTGTTTGTCAGCAGATATTAAAAAAATCATCCCTTTATGTTTTCCACTGTAGATGACCTTATAATGCACAGATTTGTATAGGCCTTACAAGTTTCTTTGTGTTGAGCTTGTGAGATCATGGTGATTGGTGGGTGAGATTTGGCAGGACTGATACAAATCTATTGGCATAGATGGCTCTTTACAGTTGCCTGCTATTGCTGCATATTCCTTCACATCCCATAGTGTGGTTGCTCTGCAGACGCCTCCTCCATTTGGATGAGGACCAACAGAAGAACTTTCAAGTTTAGTGTAGGATGGTACAGCCCGTGACAAAATAAGTGTTCRCCTGACAGGACTGTTCACTTTTTTTCATTGGAGGCTAATTGAGTGTGGTTTTTAATGTGCATTTGCTTGTTCCTGTGTATATAATAAATGTTTTCAAAAATGTTGACTCTGTAAACTGTAAGATGCCCTGTTGCCAAATTCTGTCTCAGTGCATGTGTTTGTGTTCTGGATTCACCTTAGAAAAACTTTCCAAGACCTGCTTGCCAATTTTGAGAGAATCTTGTTTCTGCCAAATATGATTAAGAAACAGAARTCTTTTTCCAGTTATCAAAAAGATGAGCATCTGCTATGTCTTCTGAATGGCCAAGCCCATTMAAAAGGGGGTTGGGGCAAAGGTAGGGCTGCTCTAGCAAATTGCAAAATAGCAAGCATTTTTCCATGTCCAGTGGGGGTTTTTTTGAATCTCACTCTGATTGACTTCTAGAATGACTTTATTTTCAGATCAGCTTTTTCCAGTTCAGGCTTTAYCCTAGTTCTTTCAGGTCACTTGTAAACCACTTTCTCCAGTAGAACCTTTTCCAAAGTAAATAAAGTAAGACAGAGATAYAGATCAAGAATAATATTTGATAATTACTTCCTTATTTCCTGATGCACAGTCATACATTGTGGAGTGGGAATAGCAGAGGAATAAGCCATGGATATACTAGTACATGGTAATAGTTTACAAGTGTTATGTACCCGTGTAAAAGGCAAGTGTAGTGCTCCATGCATAATACTGTAGCACRCTTCTCATCCTTTGGAGTACTGCACAGGTTCTATGCCCAAATGAGGTCAACTCAAAGTGCTACTGGGATGACTGGGAAAAGCTTCTAGCATTCAGGGACTAGGCAGACTAATTTTCAGATGGAGTGTGGCAACTGTGTTAATGGAATTAGGTGACAGGGAACAGAATTTGATAGAAGAATGATCTTCAGTTCTTAATTTTTATGTTYCTCARGTATTTCTCTCAGGAAAATCWTGCTCTAATAGTTGCTTATAAAAAWGMAGGACATCCAGATCTTGAAAGCTGTGGGATTTTATAGGATTTTCCCTCCATCACAGGTGTGGKGTTTGGGGGTTTTGGTATTTTTTTACAGGGAAGGGTAAGAGAGGGTTTGGAAAACTAATACGGAGTAAATTGGTTTTGTGAAATACATAAGAGTCTTACTATAGTTCTTGAGCCTCTTTTATGTTCTGCACACAAATAACTTTTTTAGTCAATTTTACAAGGAAATATTTTAGAAGGTGCTAATATCTGGCTTAACTACTGAAATAATTCCRTGAAACTCCTGTTAACTTTGTGGGGGTAGATCCAAACTAAGAATTTTGCAAATACGGTTTGCATTAATTTCTCATGACTGTTATGATTGCATCACCTTTATATTAGTTTCTGCTGCCAAACTTCCCTCTTTCTCAGAGAACTAAAGTGGATTTCAAAGGAAATTTCCTGATTTCTTTTTTTCCCTTCACCCCATGTATTTCCAGAAATGGCCCTTCCTCTGTGGAAGAATGCACTTCAGACTACAAAGAAAATGATACTACAACAGAGAAGGTTGTCACTGTATAATAGTGCTCATGGCTACGAGGAAGARTTGATAAAGAAGAAACTTCAGCAGTTTGCTGGTGGATCCATCAACCTTTCCAAAGAAAATGGCATTGGAATACTTACTTTGAATAACCCGAAGCTAATGAATGCCTTTACAGGTATTAATTAGTTGATGGGATTGCTGGTTGGTTTTGTTTTTTCTCTTGTTCAGTTACCCATTTTGACATTTTGCTTAAAGAAAGGGAAACACTTTACTATGCCTTAGTTAAAAGAATAAATGTGTTTTATTCAGATGTGCAGCAAATGTCTGCTGTTCTGCATGGTAACTTTGCTGTAAGTGTCATAAGAATCTAAGAAATTGTCAATGATACAGGGACTGTCTTGCAGAATGTGCTTCTCCCCATGCTTTTTGAGTGTTAGCACAATTCTGCCACTGTGCTCTTCCTTGCATCTCCTGTCATTTTGTCACCACTGCTCTGGAAATATGGAAGACATTTTTGTGGGGATGAGAAGATGTCACCTCTGTTTTGTAGGTGATGTAGAAAGAAAGAATAAGTTTAATTCTTGGTTCTTTATCTAWAGCCTTTCCTGTACCTTAAACTTAATGTAGTGTGGTCTTTTCCCCTTGTCCAAACTGGTTTCCATTTATTCTTCATTTGCCTTATGTCTTAAATATCAGTGACTGGTTAATTAAAGATCAGATGAGCTGAGTATTGTCAGCTRTTGCAGGTCAGTGATCTATTTAATATGCTTTTACACTGGAGAATACTTAGCTATCAAAACCAAGTGCCCTATTTTATTAATTTTGTATTATGAGAGGTTTCTGTTCTCCAAGTTGAGTATATTTGCTGTCTCTTCTTAATTAATTATCTAGATTATTCCAATTTATGTCATTCTCTTCAGATGTGAGTGGCACAAGTTCAGAGTGTGAATCTGCCTGAACTGGAGCTGTGCATAAGCCTTTACTGTAAGAATGTCTTTATCTGTTAACATTTTGAGGTGGATACGTTTGTGTCGTCTTGCTAATTTCTTTGTTGCTGTTCTGTCTTCCTGCCCAGTTCTCACTGTTCCTTTGCTCTGAGCAAACGTTTTGCAACACACTAGCAAAGTGGGCTGTTCACATGAAGARTATCAATCTGCTCTTTCCACTAGTGATTGTTAGCTGAAAGGAATCTRAAAGAGCAGTAGAATTGGTGGTAATGCACCTAGATGTAACTGCATTCTCTTTTGTTTCCCTTAAAAAGCTCGTGTATAAAATCATTACCTAACTTAAGAAGTTGAAGCTAAAAAATGTTAGCATAGGGATTGTCCTTCAGAATGCCTCCCTGTCAGCATACATGCTGTTATACAATCGTAATTATATTGTTGTTTCTCCTTTTTCTACAGATTGGTTTCTGGCTTTGACTCAAAACTGTGCAATATACACTTTGTAGGCTGTGTATTCTTTGCTTGTTCGTTGTGGAAGTTGAAAGGGGCATGAGAAATGAGATGTAATAGCAAAAGGAGAAATCAGACTGGGTTTTTCTGCTCTGTGGAGATCAGGAGTGATAAAAGTCAAATTGTTAAACTAAACTTTCATAAAAACTTGCAACTATATTCTCTGTTTTCTATGTGCTTGGCAGGCGGGGCTTAGAAGTGATTGGTGGAAGTGCTGAGCAGGTGCAGCTGCCATTTAGGCAACTTTGCCTATACAGTGTTCTATATAATGTTAATGTGCTRGAATCATATCACACATCTCGAGTTGAGCACCAAAAATTAGCTGACATTTTCTCTCTGGCTCAGTTAGCTGTCTATGAAATAATTTCTTCTCTCATTACAGAGAGTGCTGTGAAAATAACTTACTAGTGTATGTGAATTAGATGCTCTACTAGCAAAGAGGAGCTACAAAAACCATAGAGGAAATTCATAGCTCTGTCTTTGTKGCAGATTCTCATTAGCATGTAACAAATGAGCCATGGGATCAGGCAGTTCTGTTTTACAGCCATGTGTAGAGCCCTGTAGAGAGCTATACTCCATTTTGGTAATAGCCACAAAAAATGGCTCTGGAAAATCTTACTGTGTTAGTTCAAGAGATTCTTCTTTGTGCTATACACCTCTGCTAGAGGTTTTTGTTTTTATGGGAGGGAGACTAGAAGCAAAATCAGGCTGGCCCCTTGGCCACTGCACTGAGTAGTATGACATCTTAATTTATACTGATGCTAATTTCATTTTTAACGTTACTGTCTGTAAAATGCAGTTGCTGAGAAACTACGGGAAACTTAATCCTTTGCCTTCAGTTGTGTATCAAATAATGCCCTTCAAGGAGCAGGATGGGATGCCCTACCCCTGAACTGCGTCATCGGTACCTGGTTTGACTTAATCAKCCAGAGCCTCTAGATACAACCACCTTCCCATCAAATTCTGTTGATTCTGTGTCTCGGAGTTTCTGAATRGTGGCAGATGTGAATTTATATATCCATGCACGCTTCCTCTAGAAAGCTGTAAAACTTCATTAAAATGTTGAGAGAAATTCTATTTTCCAGGCACTTATTTTACACAGCAGTTATTTTATCTCAAGGGAACGTTGTATACAAATTATGTTTATCCTAAGCTTGAGCAACTCATGAAATCAAAAACGGAACAAAATTGTTGGCAAATTGCTATTGGACAATAAGTAACAAATTGCTATTGGAGATTGTTATGCTTTTTTTTCTCTTCTTAATTGGAATGTGATAGCCACCTGTTTGAAATGGTCTCTTTGGAAACAAATGCTAATAATGTCAGTTTAAGCCTCGTAGAATCAATTTCAGCAGTCTAACCTCTTACTGAACTAAAGCTGAATATAATTTAAAGAGAAGAAAGGCAGCCTGTAGGAATTAAATAATAATTATGATAATTTTTATTTTCTAGAATTTACTTGAAAGTTTTTATTCTCAGATTATAGTTAAGATGCWAACAAATTCYAAGTAGATTTAATTCTGTAAAGAGMATGAACTTAGTGGTATTAAATACTAAAAGACCAAGACTGGCAGAATGAGGATTTGCTTTAGTGTTATGCCCTCATCATTCTATCAAACATCATGAACTATATCTATTGGTAAAATAATAGTTCAGTGTTGTCAGGAGTGGAGAAGATCCTCTCACAGGAGGATAGGACAGACTCTGCCCAGTGTCTGTTGTCCCCTGCTATTGCATGTAATGGGCTGATACAGATCCTGCATTTTTCCAGTTAACTGGATTTTTGGCTTGGAATACTCTGTGGAAAGGCTCTTCAATACCTCAGTGCTTTGCCAATTAAAAGAATCACAGACAGTGGTTGTGCTGTATTTGACTCTAGCCAAGCTTAGACGGCAGCCCAAATACCTTTCTGCTAAGAAAACTTGAGACAGCAAATACACAGTAAATGAAACCCACAGGGTTAATGCACACCTGTTAGAACTCTTGCATTTGCAGAAAAGTTGTTGAGTGYGCCATCAAGCTGGAAAAGCACTTCAAGTGATGATCCACAAAAATRTCATCCCAGCCTAGTTCTGCTCAGTATTTTCATTCCTTGCTTGGATGATGAAATAAAAGATGAAATTGTCAGATGACCCCGTATTAGGAGAGCATGCAAGATTATTTTTTTGAGTAGAGGAGAGGCATTCAAAGTGATCATGTTAACATTAACTGGTTGTGCCTTGAGCCTGCCTTAGACATGATATACTGTGCCAATTGTTTGGGCAGAGAGAAATGTCAGTAACTTCAAAATGACTACTTGGACAGATCTGGATGGRTACGTGTAAATTCTGCTGTCCTGAATGTATGCAATTGCAAACAGAAATAAGTCAGATAGAGGTTTTTTGTTTGTTTGTTGTATTGGGGCTTTTTTGAGTGTAACACTAATATCCTTCATAGTGAATATCCCTCCAAATTTTGGCAAGTGCATCCTTGGAGAGCAAACATGTATCAGTGATCTTGTGCAGGATTTAAGGTAGTACTTTCCCTTGTGGGTTTAAGCTCATCACTTACTAATTCGAGCTTGGTTTTGTTGGTGGAAAATGTAGCAAAAACCATGGTGGTGATAATTGCCTGTTAAAAATTTTGTTTYTTCCTTCTTCTCTGTCAGGTACTATGATGGTAGAACTCCAGGAGAGGGTAACTGAACTAGAAAACTGGAAGGATGGCAAAGGCCTTATCATCCATGGTGCAGGAAATACCTTTTGCTCAGGATCTGATTTGAATGCTGTCAAAGAAATATCTAACTCCCAGGCAAGTATTAATGCACATTAAGTCTTTGGAGCAAAATTACTTTTCTGAGATTGTTTTTAGACAGAGCTGTAGCACTACACTTCTGCTGCAGTTTTACATGCGAGTCACAGAATGGAGCTTTAATGGTCGAAAAAAATGTTGGCAGCTCYTTTAAGCCATGATGAGTTAAGTGTTATTGTAAGTGATTCATAACTCTAAATTCCTACAMTACATGTTCTTTTTAGCCTTTTCTTTTAAAAATGTCAATTCAGTTTGTCAGAGCAGTATGGTGAATTTACATGTCAAATMAGCTGTGCTTCTGTAGTTTGACCTTTAGAAGCAGATAAAAGTAATAATTTCTTATATTCTAAAGTAAAAAAAAAATTAAGTAGCATGCCTGGTATTACAGGAAGATTTCTGTTTTATCAAAACTATGCTTGCACCTGCATAAAAAATGGAAGGACAGATACAATTCTTGTGCTGTACATGAGTCTTGTGTGTAACTATGAAGAGATTAYGGTTTGATGGCAATTTTTTGCTCATGCCACACATCTGGACAAATTTCACGTGTGCTACAATTTTCTCTGTGGATTAATATGTGGACTTGGCAATGTGTAAAAAAGAACTTAGTCGGCTGCCAGGGAAAGGGGTCTTCCTGTGCTGTTCTTACGGCTGGTTTGCAGTTGTGGTAGGTGACATCTTGGTGCTTTTTTGTGGCCACTTCAGGTTTCAGGATGGAGCCACGCAAATGAAGCATTTAATTGGCCCTTCCAGTATAGACTTTCACATGAAAACTGGTTAATCTGATATTTGTCTTTAGTGATGATTAACTTTTCATAGTTAATGAAACTACATACCAGAAACCTCACAATGCCTTAGATTTTACTTCTGGCTTGACAAAATAAATAGGACARTACAGTTTTCACAGGGTATAGGACACTGTTTCCTTTCTGGAACACTGTGGGAGACATGCTTTTCTTAATACAGAAGCATCATGCTTTATAGACACAAATCAATTTGGGGAAAGTTTTCATGTAGATATTTGATAAGCATTGGTAATTAAAAAATATAGATGTATATGTGATTTTTTTCTAAATTGATKAAAAAAATTTTAATCCACAATTCTCAACTTCTTTTAGCATTATAGCAACAGAAAAGGAGCTGAAGCCAAGCAAGGCTGTTTCTTCTCTTATCTACAGTCTAGGTTTTCCTTCAGAGTTCTGCATTCAGTAAATCTCAGTGATTCTGCTTCTATTCATTTAGTATGCTCTCTGTATGCTTATACAAATTACTTGAAGCCACTGCAGTGGCAGAGAGAGCTCTTGTAGGGATTAGGTTCCATAACAGATATACTGGGCAAAATGAAATGTATATGTGTTAGTTTTAACTTTGTTGAAAATTCTCTGCACAGAATCTAGATCTTATCCTAGTATTGAAATAAAAGCCTTAGACTCACCAGAAATGCTTCAAGAATAGTTAAGCATGGTTGCTTTTCTATTTCATTTGGAGAGTTCAAGCTATTATTCTTTTACTGAGAGTTTCTTTATAATAGTTCCTAAACCATCTGTTTGATGGGATTTAATAGCCTTTATTAAATAAAACTTTAATGGAATATGGAATAGCATTTGCTGTTCTTTAGTTTTATAAAATTCACCTCTCTAACTTGATGCAGATGAGAGAGATTTTCAGATTAAGTTTTCTGTCCACGGGCATCTCTAAGGCAAAAAAAAAAGTAAATAGCTTCATGCCTGAACTGGTATGTGTTTCTCAGTATCACAGTATCAAAGAATATTCTGTGTTGGAAGGGACCTACAGGGATGTTCGAGTCCAACTTCTAAGTGAATGAATTGAACCCACAACCTTGACGTTTTTAGCACTATGCTCAAACAACTGAGCTTTCCTTTATATTTTTTTTTTCAAGGCTGCTTTAGCCCATAGCTTTTAGTAATTGCAGAAGACACTTCTATTTTATTCAACCAGTTGGTTGAGGAAAGACAGTATTTTCCMTAATTTTCGTAACAGTTTGCCTTTCTCTGTGATGCAGAATAGACAGAGGAATGGCCAAGATTGCTGAATGATTTTCATGCCCTCTAGTGGCTCTTCACCCCCCTCTTCCTCTTGATTCTTCTCTCTTTGTCCACCTTCTCCCATGTTCATTAGCTCCTAACTCTGAAGCAAACCTAGGTCCCCTCCTTGTTTGTCTTTTCTGMGTGCTAACATTACATAACCAAATCACAGAAGGCAAATGAATAGTGGAATTTAAGTACAAAAATCTTTTTCTTTCTATCTTTGTAAACCTGGTTCCCTTGAGCGAGACTCTCATTCTGGAGTGAGACTTGAAAAGCWGGCTAGCTGGAAAGCAAGAATGGCTCTTGAAACGACAGCTCAGAGGAAGAAGAACRAAGGGTAACTTTGCTTTCCTTGGGCCCTATCTAGGAGCCATAGGACAGAGGTTCTCAAGCATAAGCTGTGGAGGGAGGACTTTGGAGCMGTTGGAGATGATCTGGAAATATTGTTCTATCTGTAGTAAAATGGATTCAAAGCTCTTGCAGCAATAAGAGCCAGTGTTACAGTTTTCTACTTTTTGAAGGTGACTTTCTTCTTCCCTTCTTCTTCTTCTTCCTGCCTCTCCTAGGCCTATTGCAAGCTATTAATCCTTTTCTTCCATATGTAGTGCATTTTACCTCACTTTCTGCTTTTTAGATTTATTCTTACTTCAAGGACAGTATTAGAGCTGAAAATATAATTATTCCACTAGACTGCAGCAAATKTCTCTTAGAGTATTTTATCTGAATAGTAGCCTTATTTTTCTTGTCATGGAGGTTTGAAGGATTTATTTGCCAGGACTGAAGCAATTGTGATTTTTTTTAAGAGTGTTTTCTGTGCAGGCATTTTTCCCATCTACCACCTGAGAGTATGAAGATTTGTCTTTTTGTCTGCTCTGTGTTTTTCAAGTTGGTCTGTTCTGAAAGGAATCTTTAATTACCATTTTGGATTTTGTCATGAATTGAGAAGGCCAGTTTGAATGCAAGGATAGGATTGTGCTGTGGTGTTGTTCTCTGAAGAGCTTTCATGTAGTTCATCCTGACAGTTGTGCTATGTGAATKGTGCACGTGTGTGACTGAGAATTATTACCTTGTATGTTTGTGTGGGTTTTGAACTTAGCTGCTAAGGCAGCTATCGTGAAGGATTTGAATGTTCTTTARTTTGGAATGGAAATATTGCTACTGTTTTTAGTGGATGTAGGAGGTGGATACAGTGATAACTAAAAGCCTCTTTATAAATCAATATGTGCTAAAATTTTCAAGCAGGCCTTTAATACACTGATTCTTGTGTAGAAATTGTCATGGCACTCACATCTGCCAGAGATCTATGCCTAAACATCATAATGCTGGTTGGCTTTGGGCAGAGTAGCTCTTGGGAATACATGACTAAATGGACAATAAATCACCTAAAATTGACCTACTATTATTTCAAGGTTCTATTCCAAAGATGTACTGGAGACTTAAAGCRTATCTTTTGTTTCTCTGAGGTATGAGTCAGAAGCTTTTAACTCAGGAAGATTCTCTAACTTGCCAACCTCTGTAAAACTGTGTAATTCCAGTAAAGAGATGTGGGGTTTGGTTTGTTTGAATTCTTTTTCCTAATTTATTATTTGAAAGATGTGCTGACATTGTTACTTACTGGATTTTTATTTCTATGGTGTCCAAACTTTTTTTTGGTTCTTTTTTTTTTTAAATCTGGGATAAGTAGTGTATGTGGTTCAATTTGGTATGTATACGAACATGGTGATACTGGGTCATTTAGCCCAGTTATTTGTCAAGTTCCTGGTTAATACTAGATGGCTGAGAAAGATAATGGTTTTGCCTCACAATATTTTCTTAGTATCCAGCAACTTGTGACTAAGACTTCTAGAACTAGAGGTGTTGCCTTCCATGTAATAACCGTTTGTCACTGTTTCTGTCATGAGTTTATGTAGTTGTTCTTGAATTTGTGCAGATTCGAGAATACAATTTTAACTACACATTGTAGGAACAAATATTTGTTTTCAATGTAACAGCAACTTATTTTATTTGGAACCCTTTAGTTCTTGTATTGGATTAGAAAGAAGCAATTGTATCTTTTTCACTATTGATTGCAAGGAGATATAAAACATAAATGATGGGAAAGATAAGAAGAATCTTCTTTCTGGTTTGTTTGTTTRTTTGTTTTGGTGTTTTGTGGTTTAGCTAAAATTCTTTTGGTCCAAACAATCGTTAAATTGGTAAGTGGTATCTTGTCTAAAACTTTATGCATTTGTAGCAGTAAMAAGTATATAGCATGATATAGCTTTCTACAGAATTTAAAAGCTCAGATTTATGGATGTTCAACTTGAAGTGAGAAGAGGAAATTAAGAGGACAGGCTAAAATTTCACAACATAGAAATTCAGTATTGCAATTACTTCAACAGTTATTGAATTATAACTGAAATTTATAYAGGTCAATTGAGTTCTGAATGTTTTTTTAACCTGATTTAGACTAAGTTTTCTGTTTGTGCATATTGGGGTTGGGCTGGAATTTGGGCAACATGAAMCAAAAAGAAAAACCCCAGATGAAGTAAACAAAAAGGATACTTACTCCTGTTTACTCCATCTGTGTGTTTAATTGCTTCACATTAAGATCACTTAATGTTTTTTAATTTCCTATTCTTTGTAGGATGGTATGAATATGTGCATGTTTATGCAAAACACCTTAACCAGACTTATGAGGTAATATATTTTATTTACCCATTTATGAAGTAATTATAAGTATCAGAATGTATTTTGGCTAACTCTATAACAAGATGTTGAAAGTTAAATACATAGTTTTAAGTATGTAATTTTGAATCCCAGACCTTGTATTCATGCATGTTAATGAGGTAGGCATTTATGGATTTCAATTAGACCTTAACATTTTGCAACTATTAGACTTTTCAGAGATTGGAAAGGAAAAAAAGCCCTAGGCTTATATGTGCAGTGCTAAGAGATACTCAGAGTTATGGAAATCTAGGCTTTCAAATTTTCTGAAACTCAACCTCTCTAACTCAGTGAAAATCAGTAGCTCTTAAATAACAATCAGCAACGGGTTATGCAGCCTACATASGTAACGTTTGTTTGATATATTTATTTAATCTTCCCACTTCACAAGARGAGTATAGTCAGTTCTACCATCTGGTACTTCTGAAAAAAAAACCACCCTTTCCTTTAGACTTAACTTCCCTTAAGAAATCACATTTCTATGAAATCCATTTGTGGTAGAGTCTGTCTTTTTCTGCTCAGAGCTCTTTGAAGATAAGTGCTCTTTGTTTTCAAATATTCTTTGTTTTCAAATAATCTATATGAGAAAATGTTACAAATTAACATTTTTTTCTGTAAAATTACCCAGGAGATTGGAGACTTATAATATAGTACTGTAAGGAATCCTCAGGATTGGAAGCCATTTGCATAAACTGTCTCCATGTAATCAAAATTGATGGGGCAAAGCTAAGAGGAGGAAGATGTGTGAAGATTAAGCCCCCACCTCAGGTGTGTTGACTTAGAGTATGTTTAAGGGGACATCTGTTGTAGATGGGATTAGTCTGCTTCAGAGCTGAGGCTGACTGTGATCCTGAAAGAGGCACCTCAAATGTATTAGARTGTGGATGTGTAGTCTTGGACCCATATCTTCTGGTTTCTCATAAACCACAGGAAACATKAGATTGCCCTCTTCCAGTGGGTTCACTTGTGCCATGTGCTGCAGCTTGCAAGTGAATATGGGCCATAAGAAAGTGTTGGTACTTCTGTTATAGTAGAACTAAAAACAGACGTGGTCATGATTAGGAAGCTAACTTTTGTAAACTGCTCAGTAAGTTAAATGTCTCTTCATAATAAGAGATGAAACTGGTGTATTAGAGTGCAAACTCTGTGACTGACCAACTGTCTTCATGTCTTAGGGAACTTGCCTTATCCTAAGTCACTTTTCATTAGTATTCATTTCACATCAGCAGTAGGAAAGCATACTCTTCCTTCCCTCTGTCCTTTGAATTACCTTGAACATGATTAAATACCTTGAACATGATTAAATACAGCACCAACAAAGGTAACAGATTGCTGCTTCCCTCAAAAGGTTTTGTCTGCAAAAAAAAGTTTTGTTGATGACTGAGATAGTAGCACTCTCTTTGAAAAAGCTGCTGAAGCTGTCATGGTAAATCTCATTAATTTTAGATAACCCAGCCCTTCAGTTCTTTGTGTCTCTTTCTGCTGCTTTCTGTGGTGTAATGGCTTAGAGTAGAATCTTGTGTTGCTATCCTATCACTACTTGCAGGTAGTCTTTTTAAGTATAATCTATAGCAGGTGTTTTTCATAGCAGGATATTTATTTTGGTTCCATTTGATAAATCTGTCTCACTGTTTCATTTTAGGATTCTGTGTCAATTAGGCAATAGTAATTTTAACATAAGTGGAATTGGTAATGCTTGCCCACAAAGATATCATTATTTCAATGAATTTGAACAGAACATTTTCTGAACTTTTACTAGAGGTGGTTTGGTTGAATTGTAATTTCTGTAAGGCTAAAAGCATGAATTTTGCTTACTAAAGTCTCTTGTGTAGGTTGCCTTTGATCAGTGTTGCACTAGTCCAAGGAAAAGCTTTTGGAGGAGGAGCAGAACTTACCACAGCATGTGATTTCAGGTAAGACTAACAAATAGCTGTTATGTTGGGCCACTGATTTAACGACTGTCCATGTGAAATGTGGGAAGCCTGAGATACCGCTTTTAACCTAGTCTTGTTACTAGGTTCCAGGGTGTTTGCAGCTAGATTTTGTCAGCAGACTCATAGGAAAAAAAAAAATTGGGTTTTCTGTCAGGTTATACAGTTTGGATCACTGTGTAAAATAAGAGCAGTAAGATACTTCAGTAACCGTGTTACACAGTGGGTCCAAGTCACCTCTGAGTGAGAGGTAAGAGGGATGCAAAATTGTGCATCTCCCTGTGTCTCTATGTGAATGTCATAAGTAAAAATGAATAAATCTCTTCATTAGTCTTGTATTTCTTGTTCTGGGTTTATTATTTGTAATGTAATTTTGTGCTGCACAGTTGCTGAAAGAAGAGGTTGAGGTGCAGAGGAAACCAAATGAGGTTTTGTCTCTTTTTTCTTTTCATGCAGGTGCAGGGATTTGCTAGCATGAAACAACTGATGAAAACCAAAGGGCTTTAATTAAAGAGGCAGAACAGGAATGGGAAGAAACTAAAGTAATAAAATGACACTTTATATAAAACATTGCTAATGTGCAAACAGCCTGCACATGTAACAGGATAGGCACAGCATCTCTGAAACTGAGGAGCTTTTAGTGAAATTTTTATCTAAGAAAAGGAAATGTGCTCTTCAAGAGGGCCTTAGTGCCTGAAGTGAGAAAGGAATTGCCCCAAGCAAGCTGAAGGAAGGTACACTCAAAAGTAAAGTAGGATATTACAGTGMCCTTCCAGGTATCAGGAACAGGCTTTGGATAGCAGAGATGGTATCTGCATTGTCTGAGCCTCTCGGAAKCAATCCTCCTTTGATTTGAAAATAGATGTGGCTGGATCTTTCTTCAAATCTACTCAGCACATGGTGAGCTGAAACCCCAGCTGTGATGTGAGTCCAGGCTATGTTACAAATGCCTGGGAAACAGCAGAGATGCTCTGTGTTTGACAGCTGCAGTGCTGGCAGGAGAATGCACCTGGGAGTCTCAGCAGACCTTTCTGTGTCTGTGAGCCCGTCAACAGAAAGTGGATCTTGTTATCTCTAAATAGGAGTTTAGGGAATGTGAACATAATGAAATGGAAATCTTTTGGCTTTCTAAAATATGTAGTCTCTACTTACACTCCAGCTATGTTGTTTTGACATGCTGTGTAATTATAKGCATTGTCAAGTAGCTCTTATTTGCATGAAATGAGCAGCTGCAATTCCTCTCATGCACTGCCATAATTTTCATAATAGCTACAGCTGTTAATCCATCTTCCATTACTTTCTGCACACCCATCCAGTGCAACTAAATAACAGCAATTCAGGAGCAGCAAATGGGACTTAATTAATAACAGCAACAAGACAGAGAAACATACTCTGTGCTGTTATTGCTCTTGAATTTGTGAATTTTAATAGTGTGGGACAAAAATCCTTCTTTTTKTTTTTTTTTTTTTTTGGTAAGGACTGTAAGTAGAAATTAATGGAACAGGTATTCTGTCCTTAGTCAATAGATGACAAAAGATAAACTTGAGACAGAAATCAGAAAGATTTATTTTCTTCCTTGAATAAACTCTTTGGACATCTTATTTTTTAAAAACAAAGTGGGTTTGTGGTGGCTGCTTTTAATTCTGATTTTTGAATACTGTTCTGTTTTTCACAGTTACTGTGTAAACTATCAAACTGCTTGGGTTTGGCCTCAAATATTTTCTTATTTTTATCTCTGCTTGTTTATACTATCTTAACTATACTGATATTGTTGAAGCATCTCATGTGAACTGAAATGATGTAAGTACCTCCTCTGAAATGTGCTCTGGCAGTATGATGCACATCTCTACTATAGTAGAGTAGAGGTGTAGACAAACCCAATTTTAAAACAGCTGAAGTGGTTTAAGATATTACTGATACATTCTTCCTGTATTAGTTCTTGTGGCTAATTGTCTCACTCTGTTTTAAGCTGGCTCATTTTAAATTGGATTARGGAGGGCTTGTGTGAACTTTGGCACATTTATTGCTGACATAAGGACAGTAATGAAAAGTGAAAGCATCTTAGGTCAGTCCACCGTTAATCTGGAGGAAGAGGTCTTCTCAAAACATCATCTTCAATCTTAGTTTCTTTATCTGTTGTTGAAATGTGACTTTCCAGAAGAGCAGCATCCATAYAAAGGTCATAAACATGTTTGAGTTTTTTTGGGGGGGGGGGKGAAGGGGCGAGTGGGAATCAGACCAGTGCAGACAAGAGCAAGATAATTCATATCCTTTCAGACTTTTTCTAATATGAAAATTGGAAAGATMAAGTTTCTGACACTGTAATTATTTATCTCAATTATTACTGCAAAATTGAGTAATGTAGAACTGTGCAAGTATGAAACTTGTTCGGACAGGTGAGCCTTTTAGTACCATTTTCAAGAAATACTGAATTTTTTCAGTGTGCTGCAGTCAAGCCTGGGAAGGTGGYTCATGGGTTCTGCTGCCAAATGTTAATGTATTTTACAGCTCTGCATGGCACTGCAGCCATTTCAGTGAGGAGCACAAGTGAATGTGATGTTGGATTTAGTGATGCCATTTTAAAAATAATTGAAATACCTGCACTGGATTCCTATATTCAGAAACTTGAAGTGTGCTTGCACAGTGTGTGAAGTTACGGAGAGCAGATTTGGCAGGATTGGTTGARGAATTTGGACAGGAAAACAGGAATGGTACTGTATTGTTGGGCAATAAGCTGACAGATATATGGAAGRGACAGTCAGTAATGAATCCATTTATGCAATTAGCAGATCCCMATAATCTCTTAGTGCATTCACTGCAATGTACTACCAGCAAATAGCCACAATAAGTAACTTTGAATTCTGGATTGTCTTCTATTTCACCTTGGTGCCTTTGAGAAGTCTTGCTGGGGCAACATCTGCATCGGTCTCTTACACACATCCACAACTTTGAAAATTTGGTCCTACATCACATGGTAAATGGATTTCCATTGTCYGAGTGCTTCTGAAACATAGAATCTCTTTCCCCCTACCCCCCTTTTCCTCTSTAAWGCTGCTGCAGTCCAAGTAGAGGYGYGTCCTTGCCATGTAGWTCAGATTTAAAAGGTGATCTCTCGWGGCAGAGGACAAAAGTGCAAAGATGAAAAACTGCCCATTTCTCATACCATTGATCTCAGAATGGGCTTGTAGGTAGAGAGCAGTAATTTAGTTTTCTTCTGTAGAAAARTAAATTAATGAACTGTAATTTCTTCTGCTGTAGTTGATGTTGCAAAGTTAAATTGCTAAGGGCCAATTCCATTACAATTCATTTGTAAGTGCTGAGATAACTATTAGCTTATGCTAGTAATACTGCATTTATCAAATTGGCCTTCCTTCATTTTAGCTGTGTGTTTTCTGTATTTTTGTGAAATATGTAGACATGCTTAGTATTATATTTAAAGGTGTTACACATGTTCCATGAAACACTTAATAAGAGATGAAATGTTATTAAATAGTTTTTGGTGTGTGTGTGATAATTTCTTTACTTTTACAAGATGTATTTAGTACATTAAATGCAACTTAYAGGAAATCAAAGGAGCAGAACATAATCTAACCACTGCATAAATGTAGTGTACTCTGACCAACTTTTCAGTTGTTTCACCCTTCAAAAAGGAGAACTGGGGGAAGCTGTAAAGACTTTTGAAAAAGTTTACTGTAGAATATTAAAGTAGGTTTCAGAACATCAGAGTACAGCACATGAGCTTCTTTGGAAATATTTCACTCTCTGCAAGGATTTGGGCTTTTAATTTTATTAGGAGGAGCATTTAGGTGCGCAAGATGTTGCTGTTTGAAATAAGGGTSCCTCAGTATATGGTAGAATTTTTCATTGGGCAGAGTCTGATATGAATGTAGCAGGATGAGGTTCATATATTCATGAGTTCTTGCAAGTGCAGGCTCACAAAGCACTGTTCATTTACATGACTGTAACATTGCTACAGATCATCAGGAGAAGAATGAGTAGCCAAATCTGAGARTGGGTTCTGTGTAGAAGCCTAAAAGACAGGAGGCTAAAATGTGTGTGTTTTAAGCACTGCTGAGAAGCCAAGGRTTGTTGGTAATAACACACTGTGAGAAGGACCAGGACGTGAGTGGAGAATGGGGCCATTTGGAGGTAGAGCAGTGCTTTTCTGGGACAAATGTCCTTGTGCTGGCACCTGTAGATAAGCACAACTCAGTATAGGGCAAGTGCAGGAATGAGGTTAAGAAGCGGGCCTGCACTGTAGGGGGATGAATCAAAACCATCAAAGACCCCTGAAGCTTCCAACCCGTTTCCAGAAAGGTCTACAAGAAAGGACTGTGCATGATTATTAATTTGCATAGAAAGTGAGAAGTTTACCTCCAGGACAGGGTCAACATATTTATAAAAAGATATCCCCACAGAGCTTGGGTGTGTGTGTGCCTCAGAACCCTGGATACCCCAGATGGATCAACACTGGAGTAGGACTGGTGATCACTTTTATTCTCTTTCTTCCTTTCTTTCTCTCTCATGCTTATTATTCATCTCTCTCTCTCTCTCTCTCTCTCTCTCTCTCTCTCTCTCTCTCTCTCTCCTTATCCAAAACCTAGTGCTGTGTGCTTATAGTGGAAGGTCAAGGACTGGAACAACAATGTCCATGCCAAGTGTATAAATTAATAATAAAACTCTCTAAGGTTTTGTAGACCCTCTGACTTTTGCCATTCCTTTTGACCATGAGCATCTATGAATCTAGGGTTCTCCCTTCACTTTAAGGGTGGGACACCACATTCTCACAGCTTCAAGTGTTTGCTCTATGGCATAGCTCACTTTTTAAAAACTATAGAACTTTGGTCTCTTTATATTTATATTTATATTTATATTTATATTTATATTTATATTTATATTTATATTTATATTTATATTTATATTTATATTTATATTTATATTTATATTTATATTTATATGTATTTGTGTGTGTGTGTGTGTGTATTTAAAATCTGCAAATCAGTTGGCTGTTCTAGAATTGCAGTGCAGTCATACATCACATATTTAGAGCCCTGGAGGGTTTGTTACTACAAGTTTCTGATTATGATTAAAGTCTCACATTGCCTGCCTTTGAGAAGGCTGTTCTTGTTTTTGACATGGTACATTTGACATCTGTTAAAGTAAGCACTGCTAGAAATGGATCAAGAGCTTGTGTTATTTGGCTTGTATTTATCGATTTTTTTTTTCTAACCGGTTTTCATTTGGGAATGAATTTCATGTATTTACAGTCTTTTAAGCAGAGGATTTTTGGAYGTAGTCTACAATTCAAATTTACCACTGTTTAATAGAAATTTAAATAACAGCAACAAAACATGGATTTGAGTTGATGTTTTCTTTATGAAGTTGTCTTTTTGTAGGGATTTACTTCATTCTAGGTTGTTTCATTTGGTTTGTTTTTTTTCCTGTGGGAGGCAAAACCGTCTTATCCTGGTTAAATGAAATTTTTCTTATCAGCATGTGCCTATGTTTTAGACCATTTGTACCGTGCAATCTTACATCCTTTCTGTTGAACAATCCTGTCTGCAGCTGATTAAATGTGCTGCATGATAATAATAAATAGAGATGGTCCAGATAATGGAAAACTTAGATAAGGCAGATTTTAGAGAATGCAGGACTGGACCCATTCTGATACTTGCTGATACACTGAGCTGTTGTTTCACTGTAGAAAAGCACTTAAGATTTAAAGAGAATTAGTCTAGGGAGAGTACAGATGCAGCTAAACTATCCATTATGCTTGCATCTGTGACGTGACTAATTCCCAGTTTAGATAAACTGGTATTTCAGGTATTTGAATTCGATGCAACCATTGATGATCTTCACTACTAATTTATGTGTGTATATATATATATATATATGTAGTCAGATATCTTCAAAAATTGGTTGATATGAAATCAGAAGTACTTACATATTCCAGTCTGCTGATTTTGAGGTGAGGTTATATTGAGCTGTGGTTTTATGAGGACAGACTGCCTAAACAGCTTCTCTGGATGTGGGAGGAGGGTGTCCCTATTGCATATTCCCAGCTCATTTCTTATCTCTGGTTTGCCAAGCACCAGTGTAGATGCCTGTGTGAGTCTACCAGGTTTGCCAATCACCAGTGAGATGCCTGAATTATCTCACTAAAAAGCAACAGAAAGCCTGGGTTTTTCCTGTTTTTACAGTTAACTAGAGTGGCTTGTAAGGGAATATAGTATTAGCTAGAGCCAGTGCAAAGGAGGAGCTAAGTCTCTGGGAGATGAACTGTAGAGGGTGAGAATACAATCTACTCCTTTTCACTCAGGGAAGATGTTGGATAGCCTCAGATTCCCCTGAAGCCACAACTTTCAATTGCCTAACTTCACACTGGGTCAGCTTCCAGAGAATGTCTTCCTGAATCCCTGTTAGCTGTATCATTTTTCAGCCCTGCCCTGTGCTATTGAAGGACTATGAAAAGAACTCCTTCTCTCTTTATCACTSCAAGTAGCAATATAGTTAACATTGTAGATCTCTGAAGAGTAATCATCCACATCAGGGTTACTGTTCATAGAAATGACTAGATGTTCCCGAAATAACTCAGTTTTCCTGTAAGCAGGCATAGTGTGGATCTCAGCCTACTTTCACTGTAAACATTGCCTTCAAAATTGCAACTTCCAGTCTTCCTCTTCAGTCCCCATTCCTTTTTTTTGTCTCTGATCCAAAACAACCCAAGGTCCTAGTGAAGATTTGGAGCCCCATGGGCTAGACCTCTGTGTTCTTCTTCCTTCCAGATTTGTGAAAAATTCTGTGAAACAAGACTGCAAACTGAACTTTTTAACCTTGGTGGCTTCAGCTTTCTACTTCCTGGATTCTGTAGTCCATAAGAAATTAATTCCTATGCTGTGACTCAGCAGTCTCAGTAAGAATAAATCAAATAGTAAATTCTTATGTTAAATAGATTCCTGTTGTGCTTAAACTGTTGTGTTTAAGAATCTCTGTTGTATCCATGGTCTGTTCCTAGGTGTTATCTTCCAGCCTATTTTGTGTGCTGATGATTCGTATTCATAAACAAAAAGCAAATATATGAACTGAGGAAAACCCAATAATTTAAATTAGCAKAGATTTGTGTGTGTGTGAAAGAGAMAAMAGTTGTAACTAAAAAGATAKCTGGGGAAATTATACTTTTGGYGATAAYTGATCACACTCTTAGGCATATTTATGGGGGATCTGTTACAGTTTGCTGAAAATGGGCTTGCTTCATGTCCAGGTAGTCTGAACATGACATCAGTGATCTGAAGTTGGTTTGAGATCCCCATCAGGGTAATTAATATTCTATGTTAAAAAGTAAAGAGGAGAAGCAGAAAGTTACTGCTTCAGTGTAGAATTTCAGTGTTAAATTATCTATCCCATTTATACCTTTTTGAGTTATGTCATTGTCATTTTCTCCTCTACC